>NC_141155.1:9155000-9347500 GCF_053477565.2 Lygodium microphyllum
CATCTGCGGGATCCACCTGAGGCCAGGGAATAGGAACAGAAACAAGCTCCCAAAGATCGAAGGAGTCCAAGATGCACTCCACCTTGCAGGACCATAGAGAAAAGTTGGAACCATCCAACCGGTCCTCTTTGGGCAGCTGAGGAAGTACGGGTACCTGTACAGGGGGTACCAAAGGCTGCATCTTCGGCCCACTGGAAGAGGCTCGCCGAGATACATGAATAGAAGGGGGACGGGAAAGAGGAATAGACTCCGGACGACGGTCCTCGTGATAGAAATCACGCCTTCGTTCAGATGAATGTCGAGACAAAAGCTCGTCATCTGAATCATCAAAATGTGTAAACTGATGATAAGACATCTTCTAAATCTGCAAAATACCAAACACCAATAGAAAGCTGTGCCGATGCCGAAGAATGACCACCAGAAGGGTCACCAACCACCAAAAGAACCACCAAACTCCAGGAAATCAGGTCGCCTAGCACCAGAAGGTGAAAACGCAGCTGTGTAGGGCACAAAATCCGGAGGGAAAGTTGCCAGGCAACAAAACGCAGCCCAAAAAAGAAGCGCCAGCTGGAGATGAGCCGCCAGGAGGGAATACGACCACCTTGGATGCAAAACGCAGCCTGTAGTGGAGGCGCCCAGCTGAAAAGAAGGCCGCCCAGCTGAAAACGCAAGGAAACAGGGGTTGGTTGATGACGTGGCAGCCTCTGGAAGGGGCTGATGCAGCAAACGCAAATATACAGACCACTTGGAGGGGCCGCCTGGCTGTTGGAGAGAAGGGGGGCAGCAACAGATGATAGGTGTGGTCTCTCTCCAGTCGATGAAGACCTCCGTGCTCTCAGTTTGGCGATGATACCATGTGAGAGTGCGCAACGGAAGAAGAACACGAACACGGAGGAGAGGAGAGAGAAAGCAGAGAATGAAGGAAGAAAATCTGCACTAACTGAAATGAATGCTGAATACACTGAAATGGACTGATCAGTCCCTGCACGCAGCCCGAAGCGTCAGTAAGGGAATCAGATCAGGCTGATGACGATGGCAGCACCAAAGACGGAGGAAGATGACGGAGTCGGAGTGTGCACCTACCAAGGAAGGAGGGAAGTTCATAATACAACTGACTGCCAAGTGGAAAATGGCTATAAATAGCCAAAAAACCCACAAACTGGCCGACCTGAACTTTGAGGCCATAAATATGTCCGACCAGCATTTAATGCTGATCTGACCAGCATTTAATGCTGGTAAAAATGCCAGGAATGCTCAAAAAAATCCCGGAAAGGGTGGACAATGTCCAGCAGGTGAGGCAGGCTGAAGAATGCAGAAACTGCCCCGGGAAATGCACATCTGAGTGCTCTAGAATGAGCTACCTCCTCCATCAAAACAAGTGATAGACAAGTCAGAGCTCCTAAAGTCCTCATCTGACTCAGACTGAGGCTCACAGGCAGGAGATGACAAGGCATGACAAACATGACTGCTAACAACTTCTCTCTCTTTGCTGATCATTTTGCCACCCTTCACGCGTGGAATGGCTGTGTGGATGAAGAGAACAGATTCTAGTCTTTCTCTCTCCTCCCTCTCTCTCTTCTCTATGGGCTGTTCATGTATGCCATCTTGATGGAGGAACCGGGGAAGGAGAATGAAGGAAGTGGTGATGGAGATTGATGGAGATGCTGAAGATTGAAGTACACCATTGGATTGAGAGAAATGGAGGCTCTGTCTGCTGATTATGCAATCATTCAAGACGTCTCGGGTTACGTAAAAACACGGTATGACCATTTTTATGAAGAAAATGAAGGATTTTTTATAGTTTATGATGATAATTATATTCTTATCGGATGAAAATTTGTTTGTGTGTTGTTTGCATTATGAGTAATTGCTGTTTATCAAAAATTTTGGGTCAATGATTTACATGCTTTATTTAATTCCCGTAAGCCCAAAATGCAGTTTTTAAGTGGCAAAATGGTAGTTTTTCCGTTTCGGGTGGGAGAAAGGTGTTCCCATGGGGGGAATATGGAAGATAAATTGAATGTTAGTATGCTGAAGTGATTAGAATAAGAAAAACCAGAAAATTTATATTTTATTGCCAAATAAATTGAGAAAATGGGGAAAATAAGGAGAAAAATAGAAATACGTCTTGGAAAAATAAGGAAAAATATAATAATTGTTTATGGATGTGTGGTAGTGGCAGAGCATGAGGTTTGGCCTCAGTTTGCCCTATCTCTTTGTCAAATTTTGTGATTTATCGCTTTTTATACATCAAAATACGACAACATAAACCTCTACACCTGTGCAACGAAAGCAATACCTAAACGTAGGGGGTTGGGAGGTTGTGATTTGCGTGCTGATTGTTGTTGATTTTTTAATGCATTCCATGACATAGAGTTCGTGTTATTTTGATTAAGAGGATAGTAGCACGGGTGTTATCTCGGTGCTATCCTTTCATCGCCGCAATGCATTAGAGAATAAGCATGGAAAAGCCTGATTATGCACAAGTACGTTGCTGATTTGAAAATGATGTTTGAGCACTTTAGAATCATTCACCTTTGCATTTGCATGATGACCATGGTATCGAAAAGAAAAATCCTGGATACATAGCACCTGTTTTCAATGACAGTGACCCATGTTGAGTGTGGAAAGGCATCCTAAGCTGTAGGATAGACGTTCGTTTCTTGGGGGATTATTTAGTAAGGAAACATGGTATATCTCCTGGGTTAGAAATGAAGAGTGGAGTTTATTCTTTTGTTTTATATGTTGAGCAGTGCATCAAGGGGCCAATCCCTGCGATGTAGGAGAGCTGCAATGGGGCCGCGGTGTTTCTACCGAGAGGCTGCCTCCCATGTATGTGATTATCATGGTATTTATTGCCAATGTGTATGGGTTCTCCCTCTGTGGAGCTTATAGAACGGGAAACGTTGGACTACAAAACTATAAAACTATAAACGCATAGATTAGGCTTTAGGACAGTTTGTCCTTTAGCAACAAATTGACGTTCCTGGTCCGCGAGGCCATGAGGGTGTGTTTGTTTGTTATGAGCATGAGGTCCAGCTAGTTCCATAGCCAATGCCGGCCCATTTCAGGTCCCATCACACTTCTACAAGTTGTAGGTATTAGCATATCCTTGCATAAGAGATACCCTGCAGTCAAATTGTTTGAAGGAGGATATCTTGAAGTTCTTGTTCTTGAAGAATTTAGTCTCTTCAAAAGTTCTCAATGCTATGGATTTGAGGCAGATTATTCAGGTTTTATCTTTCTTCTTGAAGATCTTGTTTTCAATTCAAGCTGAAATTTTAGATCTGTGATTATTTTGGGAGTTTCAAAATGGAATCATCATATCAAGATGTCAGGACGATATATTCATAGAGAAAGAAGGTTATGAAGTTCAAAGATGGGAAATACTGAACTGCAATTTTTAGGACAGCATATTGTTATGGACAATTATGCTCTGTACCTAAATGGGCTATAATATTCATGACAGTGCATGCCTACAACCAATTATGATGTTTATTGTAAGTATAAATGGCATTCCTCAAAATTATATGGAGTTTATGGTTTTTCTTTTATTCAAAAAGTGGTATGCTACATTATGGATATTTCAAGAGTCCTCAGACTCATACTTGCTAGTGCAAGAATGGAGAAATCTCAAGATGTCTTGAAGTTTTTGGTATAACCAAAATTGCAAGGAGTTTTATGCAGTTACCTGAACTGTAGGAATTTCATGCAATTACCTGAACTATAGGAATTACAGGCAGTCACCTGAACTGTAGGAATTGCAGGCAGTCACTTGTACTGCAGGGATGTCTAGGGTAATTACTTGAATTGCAGGAGTTTGAGGTATAACCTAAAGTGCATCAGTGTCAAAGGGCTATAAAAATGATAGGCATAACCTGAATTGCATCAAATATTGGAGATAACTTGATAAACTTGAGAACTCTGGTCAATAAAGGAGTTTTCATGAATTTTCAAGTACCTATAAAGGAGTATTTTAGGCAGCCTGAACTATTTAGACTTGCAGAAGTACCCTGAGTATTATAGGCTAAAGACCTATTACTCCATCATTGCAAAAGGAGGTTGGATCAAAGCAAAGAGGATTCTTTTTCAAACTTTAGATATGCTTCATTATGGGTAAATCCAAGAAGACGGAAAAGAGATGCAAAGTCTGCTTTGAGAATGGGCATAGTTCCAAATGCTATCCATATGTTCATGAGTCCTATGAAAGCGGGAAATCCTGTAAGTATTTCTGCATGGTTGATCTATATAAGCAGTTTAATGGTATCTGTAAGAAGTTCTCTTTAGCAACCAAGAAGGGTTCCAGTTCAAGACTGGATAGAGCATGGGAAAAGTTGATTTCTTTTCAGAATGTCCTTGATGATGCTTATGAATGGCATGATGACCATGAAGGCCAAAAGGTTAAGTCTTGCTCAAGTTTGAAGCAGGTTCAAAGATTGCTTAGAGTAGTTGAGAAGCTCAAGGAGCAATATTATGATGTTTTGGATTCGGATAAGGATTCAAGTTCAAGTGATCATGATGATTGCCATCCTTTACCTATGGTTTTGCCAGAGATTGAAGTTCAGGGAGTCAGAGAGGACAGGAGCCAAAGCTTCCACAAATCCTCTAGTGCCCCAAACCCAACACACGAGCTTACCAATGGGAGAGTGGAGCATCACACACCTTGCATTGACAACTTGAAGATATTTTCCATATTTTGGTCTTTAGCATACTACCATAATCAATCTCGAATTAGCTTTCCTGAAGAAGAAAGGACTGATGAAGTTATCATCAAGGAAGTTGATCAGTCTGCTGATCAAGAAGATCAGTTACATATTCAAGAAGATGTTGTTATCATGGATGACAAGCATGAGACTAATGTTTTCCTCAATGAGGATACTATTGTGGATGATTTTCTTGGTTCTCTTACTGGTTTTGAGGAAGATTATGTAGCCAAGGAGTCAAATTTCACTGATGAAGAGGCTTTACAAGTACTTGAAATGCCACTACTTGTAGTACAAAATCCATCATTTCAGGATGTAATTTTGTAGGATACATATATTTACAGCATGCTGAATACTA
This sequence comes from Lygodium microphyllum, assembly GCF_053477565.2. NCBI lineage: Eukaryota > Viridiplantae > Streptophyta > Polypodiopsida > Schizaeales > Lygodiaceae > Lygodium > Lygodium microphyllum. The sequence continues at coordinate 9,160,062 of NC_141155.1, forward strand.
TTCCAAGTCATATCACTATTCAGCCTAAAGAAATTCAGCAAGTTACTACTGCTATAAAATCTCAAGTTAATTGCATGTATGAGTAGTTTTCAGGAAAGCAAGCTTTAGGAAAGCAAGTGATCAATTTTCAGCAAGTTTTCGGGCAGCAAATGAACGGTTTTCAGCAATCTCCAAGTTTAGAACAGCACGCTGAAAGTCAAGAATCGCATAGATCACTTGGTTTGTGTGGTTTCCATGATGATCTAAATGAGTTATGCTTTATGAATCAATCTTCAGTTGAGATGATTCAATGGCTTTCTTATGAGTTGGAAAAGGAGAGGAATGTAACTGAAATTGCAACAGTATCTGTCATTAATCGGCTTCAAGAAGAGAAAGCATGGCTTCAACAGGAGGTTTCTCATGTCAAGAATGCAATGGACTTGCAAGTTTCTCATTGTTCAGAGGTTATTGATGCTCTTGAGAAAGTTGTTTTGCAGAAAGATAATGAAATTGCTAACGTGCATACTCAATTGGCTTATTCCCGTATTCCGAGTCAAGATGTTATTCTTGAGGATCTGTATGCACAAACAATTAATATGATTGATGAAGTTGAAGAAGATGAGGAAGAATTATGCATGCAAGCAAATCTTTTTGTATAGTCCCTATCTTGGAGATAGATGTTGAGAGCATCATTCAAGGGCATCATGAGCAGCCTATCAGTGCTGGAAATGCAGATTTGGAACAGCAAACTGTTATTAGGCATAGGTGCCTTTACCCCCAACAACCTTCCACTTAAAGACGAATGTGCCCCTAGTGAGAAGAGAAGAAGAAACGAGTAACAAAGTACAAATGTACGTAAGTACAACAGGATGAGGAAAGACGTCTCATCCAACTCCCATCAACTTTCTAAGAAAGGCAATACGCTTCACTGAAAGACTTTTAGTGATCAGATCTACAAGATTTCAATCAGCTAAGATCTTAACAAGCTCAATGGGCTTGTCCTCACACAATGACCTCTCAAATAAAGTGGTAATGCACCTCAATGTGCTTTCTCTTTGCATGGAAGACCAAATTCTTTGCCAATTGAATAGCACCCATAGAATTCAAATGCAATGTAGGGACCTCATCAGTCATACCAAGGTTTGCCACCAAAGAACCTCCTTGCAAGCCTCTATAGTTATAACATACTTTGTCTATGTAGTAGATAGGGTCGTGCAACTTTGCACCCTAGACATCCAAGAAACAACACCTCCAACAAAGGTGAAGACATACCAAAAGTGGACTTCCTATTATCTTCATGTTGTCCTATATAATTAGAGCCAATGTACCCCATGATTCTTATATCCTGGCCACCATAATAGATGCACATAGCTTCTATGCCCTTCGTTTACCTCATGATACCCTTGATGTCATCCCAATGTCATCGACTAGGTGTAGCCATATAATGTGCCACAACTCCCACTACAAATGCTATGTGAGGGCGAATGGCTATCATGGCATACATCAAACTTCCCATTGTTGTAGATGCATGAGGGATCTTGGCCATCTTGGCCTTCTACTCATTAAACTATGGATAATCGGCTTGACTAACCTTCATATGAGAAGGTAAAGAACAACTAATAGGCTTAACATCCTATAGATGAAACCGCTCAAGGATCTTATGGATGTACTTCTTTTATGACAAGTAAAGGAGCCTCTTAGAGTGATCACACGTAATGCGCATCCCAAGAATATGTGAGGCATGTCACATATCCTTCATTTCAAAGCTCTTCTTGAGACAACCTTTTAAGGAATCTAGCTCATCATGATCACTACAAGCAATCAAGATATCATCCATGTAGAGTATCAAAATTATAATTCTGCCACCATGAACCTTCTTCTGTATAAACACGGATCCAAATCGCTAGGGGAATATCTCTATGAATGCATAAAAGCATTAAACTTGTGGTACCATTCCCTAGGTGCATGCTTAAGGCCATAAAGGCTCTTTCTCAATATGCACACTAGGTGGTCCCTGCCAAGTTCTACAAAGTCCTTAGGTTGCTCTATGTAAATCTCATCATGCAAGTCCCCATAAAGAGAAGTTGTCTTGACATCCATCTAATAAATATCCAAGTCAAGCTTGGCAACCAAAGCCAATACCAAGTGTAGGGTAGTCATCTTCACAACAAGAGAAAAGACTTCATCAAAGTCCACACCATGCTCCTGCTTGAAACCCTTAGTAACCAATCTAGCCTTATATGCTAGCTTGGGCATCCAAGGGTACTTTTTAACTTGTACATCTAGTTGCATGCCAAAGCACACTTTTCACTAGGAAAAAGAACTAAATCCCACTTATGATTTTTTTGCAATGAGTCATACCTCTAACTACATGGCCCTCTCCCAAGAGTGACTATCACCTCTATGCATGGCCTCGTCATAAGTAAGAAGCTCACCAACATCTATCACCATAACATAATCCACAGAGAGCTCACTTCATGCAAACTATCGTCTATCTCTAGTAGATCATCTCAAAACTAGTTGTGGGGCCTATACATCCTCTATGGAGCATCAAGGACTTGGGCCATAAGAGCATCAGCCATCACTATTGTAGGCTATCTAGCTAGCTACACAATAGCAGGAGGCTCCTAAAATATCATTTTGTGTACCTCAATGATATGCTCATGTTACTTGTGCATTTTCTCCTCATGGAAAACAATATCATGGCTACAGATATCCTTCCGAGCTTGTGGATTCCATAGGCAATAGCCCATCTCACACCTACATCCCCATAACCAAGAAAGACTCATTTCCTAGACTTACGATCTAGCTTATTGTGTTTTTCATTAGAAACATGGTAGAAGCTTCATAACCAATGACATGCAAATGAGCATATAAGGGAGGTTTTCTAGACCACACCTCCTCTACAACCTAATAGTCAAGAACGGTACATGGAGACTAATTAATCAAGTATACAACAATAATAATTACCTTAGCCCAAAAATGTTGTGGTAACCCTACTTGGCTAAGTAGACTCGCTCCTAAATTATCCATTCACGTATTCAGTCATACCATTCTGGGGTGGGATGTATAGGGTGGTCATCTAATGCTTTATACCCCTCTCGTCACAAAACTACTCAAACGCTGTAGTGGCATACTCACTCTTATTATCTGACTTGAGAGATAAGGCTCTTTGTGAGAGCCAGTACATGATGCACATCATGAAGAGTAAACACACTACCTACACCAAAATATAGCTAGACATCACCAATATCAATGACCTTTAATGCCAGGTCATTACCCATTACCCATTACCCAAATGGACAAATCTAGTCAAACTGTGATAGGAGTGGAACCATTCTCTGTGAGGAGTCACATGAAAGAAATCCCCTAAATCTATCAACCAACAGTGAGTATATCCTAACAAATCATTAGATAGCTATGAAGTATCAACAAAAAGATCAACCTCTACTCTCTTTGTTTAGCAAACATAATGGCAAGTGCTTCAAATTCTTCCAATAATAGTACTATCTTCAACCTAGAGAAGTTGGATGGCAATATCTTCAAGAATTGGATGACTCAAATTTGGCAAGTATTGGTGTAGAAGAAGCAAGTCAAACCATTGAAATTAGAAGTCATAAAGCCAAAACTTTGATCTAGAGGAATCAGAAGAGCTTGATGAGCTATGTAAGTGTACCATCATTTTATCATTATCAAAGCATATATACTTCAATGTTATCGAGGCTGAGGGTGGTGCTTATGCATTTTGGAAAAAGATTTGTGATCTCTATGATAAGTAGTCCTGTAACTTAGTAACATTGGCTTAAGAAACTCATGGAACTTTGTATGAAGGAAGGAACATCTATATCTTCTCATTTAAATGAGCTTCATTCTATTTTCAGTCAACTCACTTCACAAGGTCTTAAGTTTTAGGGGAATGCCAACTCTCTTTTCTTACTTGTCATAATTCCTGAGTCTTGGGATACATTCCGAACTGCTATGAGGGAAAACCCTCTTGAAGGTGGCTTTTAACTCCTGAGTCTTGGAATACATTCTTGAGTCTTGTGATACATTCCGAACTGCTATGAGGGAAAACCCTCTTGAAGGTGGCTTTTAACTCAAGGATATAGAGGATACTTTTCTTATTAAGGAAGTAAATAGGAAAATTGTTGATACAGCATATACTTCTCATGCACTCACAGTGAGAGGGCGACAAGATTATAATGGGAATAATTATCATGGTAGAGACTCACAACCCAATAGGGGTGAGTCTCTGTCTCATGGGCAATCACATAATACATATTGTGGTCCTAAGAGGTCTCTTACTTAACATTATTGTGGGAAACAAGGTCACATAATGATGTAGTGCCATAAGATGCGCAGCAATAGTCAAAAAAAAAAGGCAAAAGGAAAGTAGGAGATAATGCCGAATCCTTTGATGATTGCAACATTCTTCCTAAGATGAAAGAGATAAATACATTAGAGTACACCTTAGATGAGTACATACTTGTACTTCATCACTTAACCCTACTCAACTAATCAATGCTATATCCTCTTACTCTCAGTATATTGGCTTCTTAACTCAAGGGCTTCATTTCATGCTATCATGCATCATCATTGGTTTAATACCTACCATATTGCTATAGTTTTGGTTAGACTAGGAGATGACACTGCATTGGATATTATTAGTATAGGTGATGTGAGATTGCAATTAGGTATTGGTGCTCCATTTGTGCTTCATGATGTAGATCATGTACTAACTTTGATTAAAAGCCTTATATCTACTAGAAAATTGGATGATAATAGGTAAAGTGTCTCTTTTGGTGATTTTATATGGAAGATTACTTGTGGTAGTCTTGTTTTGTCTAGAGGTGCTAATATTGGAAACTTGTACCCATTGCTTGTATCTAGATCCATTAATCACGTTTTGGTCATGACCAATCTTTCTCTCATATATCACTTTTGGCATCCCCATCTTTCGCACATATCCCTTAAAGGAATGAAAGTACTCACACATTTGCAATATTTGTTGCCTCTTGACTACTCATGTTTTGACTCTTGTGATTGTTGTTTATACGGCAGGAAACTCATAGTTCTCATAGAAGGTCGGCTCTATACACGTGGTTGATAAGCCTTTGGCTCTTGTGCATTCAAATGTTTGTGGTCCCATGCCTTGTCGATCATTATGTGGTGCTAAGTATTTTGTCACATTTATTGATGATTATTCACATAAGTTTTGGGCCTATCCCATAAAGCAATAGGATATATTGGCTACATTCAACGCTTTTTTCTATGGTTGAGAATTAGTCTAAGCATAGGCTAAAATACATATGATCTTACAATGGGGGTGAATATGTCTCTAAGGTATTTGAGCATTTTGTGACAAGACAGGTACGAGTATTAAGTGCACTAGTTGACCACTCTATACACCCCACCGAGGAATGGTGTTGCAGAGTGCATGAATATGACTATTCAAGAAAGAGTATACAATATTCTTAGTTAGTATTGTAGATCATCCATAATCAAATGGTCCTAGATTTGGATAGCCGGGTAGGAATTCAAAGTCTATCCTATAAAGAGAGTCCCAAGTTGTCTCATAAGCTTAGTAATTTAGCCTTGTCTACTGGATTTTAGCTACTATAGATATGTCTTTTGATCAAACAAACACCCCCTATGGTTTCCTAAGTTAATGTAGATTCTAGTCCCAAACACTAAATGTGATTTGCAATCAAGATTAGGTGAGAAATATTTTGATTTATCCATGGCTTGTTATTATTTCCAAGAGGCACCTATATAAGGGGATGATTGTCTTAAGTGGTTCTTCCTTGTGTGCAACATCAAGGGATGATGGCCTTAGATGGTCCTACCTTGAAGACATGTTCTCAAGAACATGATTGCCTTAAATTGTTCTGCCTTGAGTGAAAGTTGATGGAGACGCTTTTCCTTTTTGGATGACTACATTTGTTGGCATGTATGTGGGTGACTTCCACTTCTAGGTGATTCTATGATATCCATGCTTGCTAATTATGGCATCTATATGAAAGATTTTGGTGCACACTCCTTAAGGTATATGTGGAGAATCCTTGGTTCATCTATTTATTCACTATCCAAATGGATATTCTAGATGAGATGTAGTGTATGTATTGTGGATTTCATATGCATTGCTTTGTTGATAATCTAATTGCACTTAGATGGAGCTAAGATCGGTATATGTCTAGCATATTATAAAGAAAAATAACTATACTTCTTAGATTCTACAAACATTTATGCATCTCATAGAGCTCTCTTTTAAAACTAACAAGTTAGAATACTTATTGATTTGATATTCTCCTTTTTTTTTTCTTTTTCTTTCCTAAACTATCTATATTTTTAATATGCAATTAGTTCTCCATATTTATTTGATATTCTCTTTTTTTTTCTTTCCTAAACTATCTATCCTTTTAGTATGCAATTAGTTTTCTGTGAATAGAGATGAATTCGTATTTTTACATGCAAATCAAGTTGACTATTCACTACAACATATAGGGCTTATATGATTTCTATGATGTTTTTGGTCTATGAAAAAATTGCCCTTGTTGTCAAAAACATCATTATTATTATCACCATTGAAGCTACTATTAGTGTTGCTATATAGCAATACTAATAGCGATGCAAATAATGATGGCTACAGTACAATAGCAATGCAAATAACTATGGTTTCAAACAAAAAAAAGGGGTGGCAAGGCTACTTGCAAGAAAACTTGCCACCCTTCCAACCAGATGGACTCAATATTCTTCCACATTGCATTTACATTCAAAGATACAATTAAGTTCAAAAGATTATACATCATGATTCAATAGACTATAAGAACATTGTCAAAAACAAGTAATCCATTGATTGAATTTCTAGAAAAGTACAATGACATGACTAACATATAACTATAGTGAGTGATAGAGTAGAACACCACCAAGGAAAAGTCTCTATATCATTCAATGTGAGCCACATACAATGAAGGGAAAGGTGTGTATAAAAGTAAGTTGTATACAATTAATCAAATAAAGTATATATGAAGCACAAGGCCACAAAAGAGAAATATGCTCGAAGAATCCAAGCTCTTGTAACTACTAGTCACCATCCGACAGCTCATCTCAACATGATGAGTCATCGAAAGGGCTCTACGGCATAATCCAAATTAGGCAATGAATCATAAGAGCTAAAAATTTGCTACAATATCAACAAAGACATGACATAACGGGCCATTGCACACATAAAACTTGTCGATAAGTGTAGTTAGACCATATTGTGTTTCAGGGCCTGTAAGATTGCAACTTGTGATGGAGTGCTGCATCAAAAAATATAAATTAATATTGCGAGAATTAGATAGCACTAGGGGCAACATAAAAACTAAGGAAACTATCATAACAAATAAAGAACTTACAAAATCCTCTAGGTAGGTTCTGTGGATGCTACTCCCAAGGGGCTCCCAAGGTGATGCACGACTCCCACCTCTAATCATGCCCTCGCCATCTCTCATTAGTACCACTATCGCTATGGAGAGAAAGTGGCCTTCTCTTTAAGCTTCCTCCAATCCTCTTAATCTAGCCACTCGAGCTTCCATGTCTCATTCTCTTTAAGCTTCCTCCAATCCTCTTGATCCAGTCACTTGGGCTTCCCTGTGCCATTCTTTACTACCTTCCGCACATCTAATCATCTATGGGACATATAAGCATGCATATGCTCCATCATCCATACTATAGTATTTACCGTGTTTACCACAGCACAAAGGAGCGGGAAAATGGAGCAAAGGAGTGGGAAAATGGAAAAAAGGAAATAGCAAAAAAGGCATAGGATAAAAGAAGGAAAAGGCACCTTGACCGGTAACCAGACCCTAAAATTTTTAAATATTCGGGCACGACCCCCAGAAAGTCTCAGTGTCGCCCCGAGAAAGCAAAAGAGTAAAAAGCCCACCATTAAATGTGAAAGCGCTCCCGAATCCTTGTAAAAGAGTGCCAGGCTCGCTCCTGTGCAAATTGTATGCATTAGTTGGGAATAGGATAAATTAGAATGGTGGGAAATGAGAAATGGGCTTAGGCCGCCGGCCATGTAAAAAAGGGGATGACCGCCCAAAGAAGGGAGGGCATGTATATAAAGTTCAAAAGTGAATGAGAAGCTCATTCTTGTGTGTGGCAAAAGCTTCTTCTTCTTCTTCTCTTGTTTCTTTCCTTCTTACTTGTGCTTGAGAAAGGGAGTGAGGGAGTATGAGAGGGTGAGGGAGTGAGTTTGTGAGAGTGAGGGATCGTGGAGAAGAAGCTCTCCATCTCCTCTCTCCATCTTCTTCTCTTCTCTTCTCTTCCCTTGTCTCGCACATGGCTATGGAGGATGGAGCTCATGGGAGAGGGATTGAGGTTGCTTGAGCTTGCCACAAGGATCGTGGAGCTACCGATGTGCAAGAGAGAGGAGGGTACTCGATCGAGCATCAAGGTAAGCTCACTACACTCGTAAGGTAGGCATGGCGCGTTGACTATATGAGAGGTAGCCATGGCCGCTCGGCTTGAAACGCTTGATCAATAAGTGGTCCGTAGGTCTCGAGGTAGAGCTTGTAGCTCCCCTTCATTTTGGTTCCGTTGCCGGGACCGACGGAATCGAGCCTTGAGCGCTGCGAACATCAAATCGAGCATAGGAGTAGGGCCTTTGCCCGAAACGGTGCTTGAGATAGATAGGAGATTTAGGAGGTTTAATCATTGGAACAAGTAAGTATTTTGAGTTTTTTGATGAGTGCTTGAGTAGGTAAATACAACCCATGCTTGGTTTTGCGATTTTTTGTTAGCATTAGGTAGGATAGGATTAAGATTCGAAACTGAAATGGTAGGGTTTTTGCTGCTATAAATCTAGTTGCAATAAGAAAAAGAAGGCAAAAATCGTGTTTTTTAAGGGGAAAATCGCAACGAGGAAAGGCTCTAAGGTTAGAGAGTGGTTGGGCAATGCTATGTAAGGCTGGGGTAAGGGGAGAAGAGCTCATTTGCATTCTGACTTAGTTGAGAGAGAGTAAGAGAGAGTGAGAGAGCTACAGGCACAGGAAAGGAGCAAACGCCCTTCATCACACTTTCGGGGTGCTACAGGTATACAAATCTCTTCCCCGACATGCCCTTGTGTGTATTTAACAACCTCAAATAGCTAATCATCAACATAACACTGGATTTGTCACCATTTTCATTGTCAGAAGTGCACCGACCCCGACGCATTCAGACGTCCGAACCCCAGAATCGGGCAGTTGGCTACCCCGAACCTAGGGTTCGGCGTTCGGCCTTCGGGCATTCGGCCACGTGCCATTCGGGCTTCGGATTTCGACCGCCCGAACGAAGGCCTTCGGGCTTCGGAGTTCAGCCTTCGGGCTGCCTTCGAGCCATCTAGCCAATCGAACCTTATCATTCGGGCTTTGACGGTTTGGCCCCTCCGAATTCGGGATTCGGCCATTCGGCCTGCCCTTGGACTCGGCCATTTGGGCTTCGGCCCTCGGACTCGGCCATTCGGCCTTCGGCCTGGCCGAACGAGACATTCGGACTTTGGCTATTCGGACACCAATTCTGGGATTCGAACCATGCCATTCGGGCCAATTTTGGCCAAATGCATTTTTTGACATTATTTTAATAATTTAAGCCCAAACCTGCGTTGCCGACACTAGTGCGACCCTGTAGGTGCGAGAAAATCATAGAAAACTTAGCCGTGTGGCTAGGAAACCTAGCAGAGTGTGTTGTCGCAGTCTAGTCGCAATAGCAGACCAGACATCAGACCCCCACATACCTGAGAGACGCAGCAGAGACCTAGATTTTAACCAAGCAGTCGTGTGCTGACCTCATACCCAGTGGCCAAGAGCTGAAGGTAGCATTGACATCGCACTTGAGTGACGTAATCCCGCACACACAGTAGGCCACATTAGTTGTGCACTGAAAGAGCAGAAAGCCTAATTTTGGTTCACTAGTTTGGCCCTGCCTCTTTGCACCTAGCAAAATCATTACTCTGTCACCCTTTTTAAATTTTGTAAACCGTTTGGGTAGATCCTGCGGTTTCTTTTGCCTCTCTGCTTCTGAGTCCTTCGCTCACGTCCTGGCCTCCTCCTTTAATCTCTTGCACCTTAGGTGGACTGGCAAGTCTCCTTTTGTACGTTTGACCTTAGAGGGTTGGGGTATCTCGGGATCACTCTCAATGCTAACTTCCAACTCCGAGTTAAACTCGCATCCCTCGCTTGAGGAAGGAGTTTCCCTAGGGGGTCGTAGTTCAGTAGGTGCATCCGTCTTGAGCACTGGGATTACCCATGGTCGTGCTACTCCGGCTTGCTCGTAATCCACGGCTCCTATGTGTTCTAGCCAGGATCTATCACACTCCATCCGCATGACTCCTTTTTCACTCCAATTGTCTTTTCCTTCCTGGGTCTCGAGTCTGCCTTGATTTGTTCTATCGTTCTCCCTTCTATGTCATACTCTACTGCATCTATCTCCCTCACTTTCATCTCCTGTAGAGCGGCAGTCCTCATATTCCTCGTCGTCAGAGTCTTGCTCTTTAGACCGTTCATCATCGCCTAAGCTTTCCTCTTCAGTCTCCTTGTCGTCAGTAACTAAAGCCCAATTGTATAACAAATTCAGATCGTGGACTTTGGTCCATTTCCATTCTGGCTTAGTCAACAGATCACGTAGAGGCTTTAGGTTGGCAGCCAAGTTGCCCTTCAGTGTGTCTATCAGATACTCTACGATTTCCTAAAGCTCTAGCTTATTGCTGGGGATATGAAACGAGATAGGTTTCCTTGAGTTGAGTGAGCTTCCTGCCATCATGCAGAGTGGCACAGTTGGCTCCTCTATTGGCATGGTTGCGGCTTTAGCAGCCTGTCAATATAGTTCTTCCTCATCTGAGAATGGTAGGTCAATGGTTGCCAAGACGTGCATCCAATCCCGCTCATCCTCAGGGCAAGGAATATATTTAGTGAGCAATCCATAGGGTTTGGTCGTTTGAGTATTGCCTTTCAACATGGCTAAGATGGCATTTAGGTCAACGGGGGTCGTTTTCCAAGTGTCCATCTCTACCTTACTGCTTCAGTTCTGCTCCCTAGGAAGATCAAACCATTCCCCCAATCTTCAATGACTCGAGTGTTTCTCATCCAAGGTCGGCCTAGCAGTATGTCGTAGTCCACTCCCTTCATGACAATGAAGTTCACGGAAAACTGCACACCTGCAATCTTTACTGGCCAGTTCTTTAAGACTCTGAATGACCTTACCTTCATTCCATTTGCTAACGTGACATTGAACCTGGCAGTCTCTACAGGAGGGTTTCCCCATGCCTCTAAAACTGCATGGCTCAATACGCTAACACCGGCGCCTGTGTCTACAATTCCTTTCCGCGTCATATCTCCTAAGGCTAGAACATGTAGGATTGCATGCATTTCAGTGCCTTCCCAGAAAGCATTAATGTGCAATGACTTAGGACTTGAGTGTAGAGTTAGACTTGGGATTTGTGTAACTGCATCATGATCTTGCTGATCAGCACCCGTAAGTCCTATGTGTCCCTCCACCAAATATTTTAACTCCTACCATAAAGAAGGATTTTGCCTAAGTAGGTCTTCTACGCTTAGAGTTACTGGGGTGGACAGCAAGGTTGCAAGGAGACTGCTGGGCTCTTGTCTTCCCCTAAGGCTAGCACTCCTGGGCCATGCATTCTGTCTGCCCTGGTAAGTCCCCCTTTGGCCTTGCTACTGAGTTGCCCCCTGTGGCAAGGATACACTTTTAGTTTGTGGTTTTGTGGGTGAGACTGGTGTGCTCACGCTGGAAAAATCGTCCATTGGATCTTCTAGTATTGTTTCAGTGTCCTTGAGGTGCTCCTGGGCATCCTTGACCCACTCCTTGACTTTGGCTATAGCTTCGAGTTGCCGTTTGGGATGGGGATATTCCCCTACCTTAGCACTCCCTAGCTCAGTTGTCTTCGGGGCTAAGCTCTCTGCCTTTGCATCCATGGCTTTCTTTCCTGTCACTAACGTCGTGGCTTCCTTGGTTTTAAGGGTTATCTTCGCATCTGTTCTCTTTTTCCTTCTCCTTCGGCTTTTCTTTCCTATTGAGGCTACGTCAAGGTTACTTGGTCCATGCAAGGAGATACCTGCCTGCCTTGTTTGAGCTCACATCATAACCTGTAGTGGGATAGGTGTGTCCTCACTATCAAAGGTTTCCACTCCAAACAGCCCCAGAGGTACTGACGGTACGTTGGCAGAGCTAGTTGATGGTTTCCACCTAGGACAATCAGGAAACAAGTGAGTGATCCCACATTCTGTGCATCGGAGATCCGCTTTGTCCTTGTTAGCCTGTTCCTTCTCTGGGCAACGTGATGAAATGTGGCCTGGATGGCCGCAGGTCCAGCATGTGATCGGATCTTGGCTTGGCCCTCCAAAGCCTATGCCTCTTCCTCTACCTAATGCCATCACCGGCACCGGCCGATAGTCCATCAGGACTGGGTTGCCCTCCTCGTCATAGGATATGTATGGGTTGACATATGTCTCCTCTTCACTAGGCTCTTCCACATAGTGAACTCGAGCATTGGTGGTCTTGGTATACCAGTTGGGTTCATCTCCAGCCTAGGTACGGCAGGTCTTGAGTCATTTGGTGCAGGGAGTGCCAATTGGGCTCCCCTCCCAAAGAAATTGGGTGGTCTATTACATAAGTACGGAGGATTGTACTGCTGTGCATATGGGAATCTCCTCGACATCCTGCAATGCAATGCATCATGCCCGAATCTACCACAATTTGAGCATGGCCTAGATCTAGGATCTTGGCATTCAGCTGGGAGGTGATTGCCGCCACAGTATATACATTGTATATGCGATCGCGCAGGCTTCCTTATCAGTTCCTGCAGTCGTGCAATCTTCATTCTCATCTCTGCCATCTCCTGGCCTCGGTCCATACTCTTTCCCTTTTCCCGCACACTAGCGGTTGCTTTTTCTCCCGAAATAGTTGATCTCTCTGGATCCCTCTATTATATGGGTGCCAAAGCGGCAAACACCACCTTCGGGTAGACCACCCAAACGTGCTTCTAAATGCCAAAACAATCAGTCATCACGGCCTAAGAGGCAATCTGGATGCTATCAACATAGGCACACAACCATGCTGCGATGGATCCCCAAAGATCTCTTGCAAGCACAAGGCTACTATGAAGGCAACCCCTGGATTTGGGTGCCTAAGAATGGCAAGTCTAAAGGCCCATCTCCAAGCAACCTCACTCCAGTGAGAGAGGCTTGCAAACATAGCGCCCGGGTCGTAGTTAGCAAACCACTGTCGACTGTGACTAATAAGTCCCAGCTAATTTATCGACCAAAGCAATCGCTAAAAGCCTCATGCTTACCTCACTCAAAAGAGTTGAATACTTTCATGACTGTGCACTCAGAACCCAGCACAACTTCCATGCCACCAGAGCTTCCTACAGCACTTCAAAGTGCTTTGGAGTGCAAATCCACACCCGTGACACCTGCAATGGAGTCACTGTTGTCCAGCTCAATTGCACCATCACCACCAGCAGGTCTTAGGCCTTCCTATGCGGAACGATCTTTCCTTTCCTTGGCTAAAGACCTTGCTGAAACTTCGGGAGATGACCTTGTGACCTGCATTAAGGTGTTAAACCACACTTTCACCACATTTGCTAGGAGTTATGAGCGGTTGGACCTAGATCTTCTTGATGAACCACTTGCTTCCGATGTTCGTGCATTACCATGCACTTGGGAGGAATATGAGTTTATGACCGTCAAATTCCCCAAGATTGCTACTGAACTAATAACAAATGAAGAAATCTCAAAGGAGCAAGCTGTTCTCAGGCGACTAATCACCTCATATCATAAGCCTCCTCATTCTGCTCCTGAACAAGAATTACATGAGCTCACGCAACTTGCAAGCTCAACTTCCTCGTTCTTACAGCAGTGGTTCACTTTGCGGACCCAATGGGAAAAGAAAGGTTGTCGTATCATGACAAATGCTGAACAAAGAAGGGCAATCAAGACCATTGAGTACGATCCTACTTATGTGGCACCTCTTTCATTTAGAGTTTTGGCCATTACCCAGAACCAACACTTAGATGACCAGGTCCTAGCCCATCCTTACATTGACCAATTCCTTACGGAAGAAGAACTGCACGTTGCAAGCCGCCTTAATACCGGAGATATTTTTCACGATGTCTTGACCTGTATCTCCCAAGTTTCTGTACAACCCTGTGAACTCGATCGTCACGCTCAACTTGAGTACAACCCTGCATTTTATGAGTGGCTATTGGCCGGAACACCCCATCACAATCACCTTTGATATCCTCACCACTTCGTTCAATCCTAGGAAGGATTTTCATCTTTCTGAGGGGGAGGTATAAGGCTAAGAAGGCATAAATAATTGTTGAAAGGTTGAACTCAATGATCAAAAAAATAAAAAAATAAAAATAAAAATTAGTTAGCAAAATTTTTCAAGTCCTTTGCATTCCTGTTTTGCGTATTTTTCATGCTTAGCTTCATTTAGCCATGTTTTCCTTTTCCACTTGTGATTAATGAAAAGTATTTTTGCTGGGCAGGAACCCAAGATGGCTCATCAAGATCGTGCTCATAAGCTCCCCTTCACGGAAGAAGAAAAGCAAAATATATGCTGAGTCTGCAAATTCAAGCTTACGGATGGCTGAATTTCCGAACTGTCCACAACCTATCTAGGGTCGTGGAAACGGAGGAAGCAGCTAAGCAGGTCATAGAAAAGTGCAATATGACCAAGTATGTGGAGAAGGCGAAGCAAAATGTGGATCATGCAAGGTGTGTTGAGTTCTTATGAACTTTCGACTCTGCCTCCAAGAGTGCCACGGTGACTGTGGGAAGGGGGGATACTGCCAGGCAAGTCAGGGTACCCTTAAACAAGGAACTAGTAGAAAAGGCACTGGGCCTAGAATCAAGGGCCGTAAAGAGACCAAAAAGGGATGTCTTCGCCATGCTAAAAATGGACAGGGGCCAGGTGTGGTCCAATGACGGAGTCAATATCCAGGACATCCCTGATGATGAAATCTGCATGCGTGCTAAAGTCATGCACACCCTCTTCTCCAGCCACCATCGATACACTGCCTATATGGGCAGAATAAATGTACATGTGCTCGAAAGCCTCGTGGCCAATGCACCAGAAGAGATCGACTGGAATGATTATGTAAGACACACAATCGAGAAGGCTGCCGTAGTGCTTGATCTGGGAAGCCAACCTGCTGGAGGTGAATCCCCAGCAGCAAAAGACAGGAAGAAGGCCACTTCCAAAGCATCATTCATTGGATATGGAGGTGTACTAACTGCCCTAATTGAAGAAGTAGTAAAGGAGGTAGGAGCAGCAGAGGAGGAGCAGGCGACACCACCACCCTCACCACACAACAAAGAATCCTCTGGCTCTGACGAGGAAACAGAAACTAACGAGAGTAGTGACGAAGAAGAAAAGCAAGAAGAACAGCACCAGCAGTAACAAAGAGAGCAACGCACTAAGCGCTTCCAACAGCAAAGGGAAGAAGAAAGGAGGAAGAAAGAGAAAGAATAACTGCAAAAAGCGTAAAGAGTGTCAAGAGCCCAGGAAACAGAGAGAAAAAGGAAAGAAAAAGAGGATGCACAGAGAGTGGAAGAGGAGTCTAGAAAGGCAGAAGAGGAGAGGAAAAGAAGGGCTGAGGAGGAGGAAGAAGCCTTGAGGAAGAAGGAACAAGAAGATATAGAACTTGCAACTCGCCTATCTATGGAACAACATCAATGACAAAGAAAGCAAACCCCGCCCCAGGAGGATGAGAACCCGGACACGAGCTTGAATGTGCCAGATCCCATCCCACCGCCAATTCGCAAAGGGCAAGGGCAAGGAGGCCATCACGCCTGTCCCTACCAGTTTTGTGCCAACTAGCCCTGCTGCTTCCGTAATAACCATCCCCGCCCCAGGAACTTCGCCAAAGGTCGATGAGAGAAATATGGTCACATGGCATAGTGGAAAGGCAGTTAGCAAGAGAAGCTGGCGTAGCCACCCCAGTGTCAGGAGTGAAGAGGGCAGCCACCGGCTGATGTGGAGCCAAGCCCAAAGCTTAAAAGAGAGAAAACAGAAGCTACTACCACTGCCGCCACCATGTCCCATCCCCCACCTCCAACAGGCCAGTATGATGAGTACGTTAAAGAGCTGCTCTCGCAGCTAGAAAAGGCCAAGGAAGGAAAGAGAACTGCCATGGAAGAGTTGGCAACAGAGCGAGAATCAAGAGCCACTCTCCAGCTGGAGAAAACTAAACAGATAGCAAAGTACCAAAAGAAGATTGCTGTGCTAAAGGAGGAAGCCAGCAATAGAGATGCAGAAGAAGAAAAAACCCTAAAGGAACATGATGCTACCTGGGAGGGAAGAAGAAAAATCCTAATGGATCGCCTCAACGGAGAGAGGGAGACCACTACTCACCTGCGGCGCAAGAACGACTAGCTCACTGCAGTCAACGGGGAGGCACAAAACCATCTTGAGAAGATCAAACAGGAAACTGTAGAGCTAGAAAAGCTAAGAGAAGAGCAGGTGCAGCTGGATCAACTCAGTGCGCAGATTGCAATGAAGACCAGGAGCAGTCCCGCCTACACCGCAAGCTCGAAGACCAAGAGCAACGACTCATGGCTATGACCCTCCATCAGGGGAAGAGCCTGGAAGATATGGAGAAGAGAGTAAAGGAATGGGCTAACCACAACGAAAGGAGGTTACAAGACCTGGCATGCTAATTGGCCAAAGCAGAAGGAGATAGAGTGTTGGCTGAAAATCAAGCAGAGGCTGCCCAGCTCTCTATGATGGCCCAATAGCACACTTTCGTCAACACACTACTTCACTCCACCAAAATAGAAGAAAACGAGGCCAATGATCAGCTGCAGAAGAAGCTAGCCATTGCATGCAGAGCCCTAATAGTAGGCTTGCACGTACCACTGCAACTAGGAGGCCCACCGTAGAGCTTGGAGGAGCAAAGAAAATAACTTACACAGGTAGGCCTGACGGTGCAAGAAATTGACGAACTTGGTTTCACAGAAGAGAAGGTGCAAGAAGAAGTGCAAGCAGAAGGGGGTGGACTAGAGTTTGATCTGGGACCTCAGGAGGAGGACTACATCCCACCACCCTCTCCTCCACGACAAGATGAAGTGCAACCCATTGACACATCCACTGAGAGGAAAGCAGCCCTGGCTAAGTGCAGAAGAGAAATGGTGGAGAAGGCAAGGAAGAAGCTGAACATTAGACATGTCCCAAGGCAACTTGCTCCTCTCCCACCGGCCCTAAGGACCTCCCCGCTGGATTCCATGCAGAGCTAATCATCTGGGAACAGCAAGAATGTGCCCGCAACCCCTTCGACTTGAGCTTCGAGCTTCCCACTAAACTAAATAGAGTAATGCCCATTGAAGTTGTAAATGATGTAATCGCTATGGGTACAAGGCTCAAGGACAAGTGGCTAGTGGAGCGAGAGGCCAACCCAACTGCATGGGGAACCGAGGACCGCGAATTTTGGCATGATAAAGTCTTCTAGGTGCCTAGATCGGTGGAGGGCTACAATTGCCAACCCACCTGGAGAAGATGCATTTTTTATGTCAACCTTGACGCTTGGATGGCGTTTTGTAACACCCTTCCTTCTGAGAGAAACGACCCCACATTCATGTCGTATCCTCGAAGGGTAGGCATGGGTTTTAATCCGTCCATCGATGGCAGGTTTGACTTCCCTATCATCTATAATGCCAATAGCACCTTCTATAAAGATGCCCTTGTATTTACCCTCCCTAATTTGTATAGTTCCATAGATAGATTCCTTAGTGAGTTCACATCCTGTCCTGACCCCGCCTTCATAACAACCTGTAATTATCTTAGACTAATTAGGGTCCTAATCTACCAAGAGCCTACACCTCAAGAACGCCACCTTCCACTCCTTTACTTTGACCCTAATGCCATAGATAGCAGCACCATGACTCGCCTCATGATGCGCGCTACTCTTCTGCCATCCTTCTGTATTGCACTGCTTGAGGATATGAGCGATAGTAAATTCACACAGTGCAACCACCCTTTCCTTTCCACCACCACTCTCAAGACATGCCTCAATCTCAAGGGCTACATATGCTGAGCCGCAGATTCCTTAACAAAGCCCCTCGCCCTCTACCATCCCCTACCCGCCATTCGGATGACGAGGAGTAAACTTCCATCATGCCCTTGTATCACATGCATCTATGTATAACCTCTTCAAAAAAAAAAAAGCCACAAGGCAACAAAAGAAAAGGTGAACTGGAAAGAAGAGACAACAGCAAAGAATAGCAAAGCCAAGGGATGAATCTACTACTAAGCAAAGATAAGAGAGAGAAGACTTCACATGATGAGCTTGCAACTTCCCTTCACCTTGTTGTGCACCACAGTCACTGCATCTAGGGTTCTCCCTAGCCCTTTCCCCACTTCACACTTAAGGCACATCAAGGGCAGGACTTTTAGACCTGTCACCCTAAGATTTGCACCGCACCTCCAACGACACACGAACTGGGTCCTCAAGTGTGGGACATTACCAAGGGCTTGCCCAAGGTTAGACCCATCTCCTAGTTCCACAGCCACGGGCACCATGCACTACACGGTGAGGCAGACACATCCCTTAGGGAGTGCACAAATTTTCTTGCAGGTTATGTTCGTGTTTCAAGAACTCGCTACTCAACTAAAGAAGATCATCCACGGCATCCTTTAATGACCAAAACCTTTTCCATATGTCGGAATGACACCATTGCTGCTGTTTCAGGAGCTTTTCTGCATTGGATTGGACGGGCCAACATGCTTCATGTCGCCAACCATCTGCTTGCTGATGGCTACCATGACTGAACCAAATCAAGCAAAAGGAGTACTCAATAATAGATCTTCCATTGGCATAGATTTTGGAACCTCATCTTCCAAAGATGCATGCCTAACGCCTCAAGACCTACGGATCGCTTATTGATTCCACAAGCCTGAAGATTTTCAATGCAAGGTTGAAGATCTTCAACGCAGCACTGAAGATCTTGAAATCACAGACAAAGATCTTCAAATAAAAGACAAAGATCTTCAAATCAAAGACACAGATCTTCAATGCGAAGACAAAGCATATCTTTGTCAAGGCAGAGTTTGGGGAGGCTTCTCCAAGATAAATCCCTCCAACACCATCCTCCTAAGGGATTGCTTATTGATCAAGCGTTTTTTATGCTCAACGGATGACCGGCTACATATTTTTCACCAGCCAACTAGAACCCCTATCAGTCGTCGCAGAATGGAAGCCACAACTATGTGAGAAATGCCGAGCATCTTCATGAAGCCTAAAGCACGCCGGAATCTCTCCTGGTCATTGTCATTAAACTCCATCACCTCTCATTCACACCCTCACCTTTGAATCAATGTCATCTACCCACCAGTTCCGCTTAGCAGCAAACCCAACTATCCCACTACTTCCCACCGCAGTGCCATGGGACTGGCACTTGGCTAGGAGGGGGTAATGTTTACTTTACCGCAGCACAAAGGAGCGGGAAAATGGAGCAGAGGAGCAAGAAAATGGAAAAAAGGAAATAGCAAAAAAGGTGCAGGATAAAAGAAGGAAAAGGCGCCTTGATCGGTAACCAGACCTTGAAAAATTTAAATGTTTGGGCACGACCCCCAGAAAGTCTCAGTGTCGCCCCAGAAAGCAAAAGAGTAAAAAGCGCACCATTAAATGTGAAAGCGCTCCCGAATCCTTGTAAAAGAGTGCCAGGCTCGCTCCTGTGCAAATTATATGCATTAGTTGGGAATAGGATAAATTAGAATGGTGGGAAATGAGAAATGAGCTTAGGCCAATGGCCGGCCATGTAAAAAAGGTGATGGCCGGCCAAAGAAGGGAGGGCATGTATATAAAGTTCAAAAGTGAATGAGAAGCTCATTCTTGTGTGTGGCAAAAGCTTCTTCTTCTTCTTCTCTTGTTTCTTGCCTTCTTGCTTGTGCTTGAGAAAGGGAGTGAGGGAGTGTGAGAGGGTGAGGGAATGAGTGTGTGAGAGTGAGGAATCATGGAGCAGAAGCTCTCCATCTCATCTCTCCATCTTCTTCTCTTCTCTTCTCTTCCCTTGTCTCGTACATGGCTATGGAGGATGGAGCTCATGGGAGAGGGATTGAGGTTGCTTGAGCTTGCCACAAGGATCATGGAGCTACCGATGTGCAAGAGAGAGGAGGGTACTCGATCGAGCATCAAGGTAAGCTCGCTACACTCGTAAGGTAGGCATGGCGCGTCGGCTATGTGAGAGGTAGCCATGGCCGCTTGGCTTGAAACGCTTAATCAATAAGCGGTCTGTAGG
This sequence comes from Lygodium microphyllum, assembly GCF_053477565.2. Lineage (NCBI taxonomy): Eukaryota > Viridiplantae > Streptophyta > Polypodiopsida > Schizaeales > Lygodiaceae > Lygodium > Lygodium microphyllum. The sequence continues at coordinate 9,180,326 of NC_141155.1, forward strand.
TCTCGGGGTAGAGCTTGTAGCTCCCTTTCATATAGAGAAATGATTGATCATGTAGAAGGTACTAGAAACTCCTCATGCAATGATTTTTTCTAGTTATCTAATACATTGTGCCTAAATACTTGCTTGCACAATTGTTCATGCATACTATGAGTCTCTTTCCCTCATCATTCATCTACATAGCACAAGTGATATCTCTACCAACGTGTAATTATTATTCCCTTTATTCAAATGTCACTGAAAGAATAAAGAATGAAGTGATAGTGATGGGCACCTATTGCTTGCAATGTGTAGGTGCAGGTACTATCTGTGTAGTAATACATGGGCAACAAGGCACATGCGCCTTTATCCCCAACACCACATGTATTAATAAAGATAAACATAAGTAAATAACTGCCTAACTTCCTTTTGGTCTGAAACATGGAAGGCAAAACCATTGTAAAGAAAGCACTATCGTATGGGAGATTTTACAGATGCTGACATGCTATAGTATGTTACAGAACTTTACATGCATAAAGGGGTATAGCCCATCAAATATGATGTACATATGCAGCCATTTAGTGCTCTGTTCACTTTAGAAACATTGGAGGCAGCCCTCAACAAGATGGCTAATGGAAAAGCATGTGATACTTTGTAGTTGAATGCGGAGATTTTGAAATGGACATCAAAGGAGATGAGATTGTCTATGTTGCACGTGATACATCATGCTTTTGCATATGGTTTTCCCCAAGAATGGCAGGAGAATTGGATACAACCGTTGTATAAGGGAGGAGATCGCAATTTTCTCACAAACTACCACACGATTATGGTCAGTTTAGCAATGGCAAAGCTATTTAGCACTATCTTGGAAATGCAATTGAGTAAATGGGTAGAAAGTAATAACAAATAAGCTTATGGACAAGCAAGTTTTCACCCTGATCATAACACCATAGACTATTTGGTTACTTTACGTGTGCTTATGGATGAGAGTCGGCTTGATGGAGCAACCCTATATTGCTATTTTGTGGATTTTAAGAAGGCTTTTGACACCATAACAAGGGTTGTCTTATGGCAACGAATGCAAGAATTAAGGGTCCCAAATGATCTATGCATGGGAATTTAGATGATATATCAACGAGTGGTGTGCCGCCTCAAAGGTTGCAACTGGCTGTCACAAGTATTTGAGAGTAATATGGGAGTCAAACAAGGTTACCCGCTCTCTCCTACATTATTTGGTTTATGCATTGATAAGCTAGAGGAAATACTTCTCACGGCTATGAATGAAGAGGAAGCCAAAAGCCCGCATATTGGTATGTTTGCCATCTTGCTCTTGCTTTATGCAGATGATGTGGTCTTCTTTACATATACTGGGAAACGTATGCAGCAGCTCATGGGGATTCTTTAATGGTTTGACGGTGAATGTAACGAAAACAAAGCTAATGGTTGTGCGCACCAAGCAATCAAAGAACCCACCAAAAGTACACTATGCGGGGCAGTCTATAGAGGTAGTATCTACTTTCAAATACTTGGGGATTAAGATACATGCAGACCACAAATGGCATACATCTATGGAGCGGCGATTAGCGGTAGGGAAAAGCAAAACGACTGTAGTCATATAGATACTAAATGCTGGAAAATACGTTGTATGATTTTTTATGCATATGTTCTACAGACGGTATTATATGGAGTGGAAGTGTGGGGAGGGAGCATCTCCTCATCTGCACAGAACGACATTGAGAAGCTGCAGAAAGCTTTTATTCGTAGACATTTGGGCATCAAAAGCACCACATCATATGTACTTATGCTTTTGGAAACTGGCCGTCGGCCAATTGAGGTACATGCTATCATCCGAGTATTGAGATATGCCACCCGAGTATGCCAAATGGATGATAGTAGGCTCCCCAAACAGGCATGGGAAGCTAGCACACGCCTACAGAAAACATGGAAAAATAAAGTGCTTTCAACAGGATGGGTGCTGGATATGCGAAAATGGTTTAAAGGGTGGGCAATGGATAGATATCTAGATATGGCATCCGAAGATATATGCATGGACACATTTCAATCAGACCTCTTACGAGCGTACCAAGCAAAACATCAAAGCAAGGGAGCAAATGGCAAACTTGCTTATTACAGTGTGCATATCTATCCTTCATGTTGGGAATCCTACATGCAGGTAGAGGCACACGCGCAACCATACATAGCCAATCCACTCTCAATGGTATTTAGACAAAGTATTGCACAACTTCGAACTCGATCACACACTTTATTGATCGAGACAGAGCCAATCCACTCTCAATGGTATTTAGACAGAGTATTGCACGACTTCGAACTCGATCACACACTTTATTGATCGAGACAGGTGCATGGAGTGGACATGCAAGAGAGACGAGGTTATGCAAGCTGTGTGGACTACAAAGTGTAGAATCAAAGGAGCACATGATTATGACAGGCCCAACACATGCACACATATGTGCTGACTTTGATATCCCTTTATAGGGGCCACTTCACCAGTTTCTAACCACTACTCCTATATCGAAGTTAGGGGCTCTCATCACCCGCATGTTACACTTTCGGGAGAACCACGCTGCATAGATAATTTTTTCACCATAGCTACACTTTCCTACCACGGGGGAGGAGAATCATCGTATATGTGGAAAGGTCCCATGGGTCATAATTTGGCCTTCCGTGGATGATAATAAACTACTCTAATGTCTCTCTCTCTCTCTCTCTCTCTCTCTCACATGGATGAGTCTACATGGGCTGCAGATTGACAGACTACCCCCCTTTGATTATAGCCTGGATTGCCCTACACTTGACCTAAGTCGATCAGAGCTAAACCATGTGATCAGAGTAGACATACTGAAGTTAGATACGGAGAAGACCTGGATCTGACCCCCCTCCCCCCATGGCACGAGGATGGCACACTACCAGACCCACTTCCTTCAGGTATCTGAGGATGGTTTCATCACCCGACCCAATTACATGGACACACAGCTGCCTCATGGACTACGCACAGTTATTGGTCAGATCTGCACCTCATCCCACCACCTGAGGATTGAGACAGGCAGATGGGAGGGTATACAGACAGAAGAACGCATATGCCCACTATGCGACAGAGAGCCAGAGATAGAGGAACACTACATTTGCCGATGCACTGTATATTATGACATACGAGGTAGATACCACTGTCTGTTTCGAGAGGGTTTTGGACCCCTGAGACGGATCATGCAGTTTGAGGATCAGAGATGCTTGGGATTTTTCCTCTTGGAGCTCTAGAGGTGCAGAGCAACAATTCTACGGAGTAGGAGGCTCCCACAGCTCGACTCACATAAACAGAGAGCAGTCACTGACTTTTTCACTGATATACGACAGAGTATGGCAGATACCACTACTACTGCCACACAGCCTACAGGAGTACATCATCATTGGACCTCATCCTCTGTAGGTGTCCCTTTGGATAGAGCAGTGGCACTTAGCCGGTCTAGGCACCCACGTCCACCCGGACGAAGGCCTAGACATCCACACCACAGACAAATTAAAGCCATCATTGAGCGCCACAGGAGACAGATGCCGAGACGCCTCAGCCATGCAGAGATACACCTCCCTAGAGAACAGACATATCATTGATGGAGACTTTTCCTTTCTCTACTCTCACTTTCAGATTATTGACATGTTTCCCCTTTTATAGGACACTACTTCATTTCTTTTTCAGTCTTATAGGCATGTTTTTCATCTTTTTTCTCATTCCAGATGAGAAACACACCATCATTGTATGTACTGCTTTGGTCTCATAGGCCACATTGGCCTTTTAGAGACGTTAATATACTCTCTCTCTCTCTCTCTCTCTCTCTCTCTCTCTCTCTCTCTCTCTCTCTCTCTCTCTCTCTCTCTCTCTCTCTCTCTCTCTCTCTCTCTCTCTCTCTCTCCACATAAAGAACAATGTACAAAGGAAAGAGAGAAAAAAGGAGAAAATGGATTACCTCAAGGCTCAAAGATGGATGCTTGCTACCTTAAAGATCTTCTACATGACATTCCCCTTCTCCTTCCTCGCATTGCTACCAAGCATCGCTATAAGTTCATTCCCTTGTAGTGGTTAAATGGAGGCCAAACAATGCAAATCAAAGATTGTCATTTGCTTTATTCCTAAGACTTGTCATGAGGTTGTAACTATTTAGCTCATCTTAATAGATAGATTGTATTATTAGGATAAGTTAGGAAACTATGTGAGTATATTTTAGTCTAAATATTATTTTTATATTATAGATTTAATAATTGAATTCTACTTGAGTATGAATAATTTCTATGCAAGTTTATGCTATGTAATGTTATAATAATGTGTGTGTGTGTGTGTGTGTGTGTGTGTGTGTGTGTGTGTGTGTGTGTGTGTGTGTGTGTGTGTGTGTGTGTGTGTGTGTGTGTGTGTGTGTGTGTGTGTGTGTGTGTGTGTGTGTGTGTGTGTGTGTGTGTGTGTGTGTGTGTGTGTGTGTGTGTGTGTGTGTGTGTGTGTGTGTGTGTGTGTGTGTGTGTGTGTGTGTGTGTGTGTGTGTGTGTGTGTGTGTGTGTGTGTGTGTGTGTGTGTGTGTGTGTGTGTGTGTGTGTGTGTGTGTGAGATCATGATATTGTGTATTATTGAAAAATAGTAACTCATTTGTGAGTACATTATGTATTTTTATTCATGTAGATTATTATTAGATTGTTGACTATCAATAATATTGATTTATTTGATTAGATATATAATAATACCTTAAAATATTAGATTTACTATAAGCTTTTATTTTAAATCAAAATAATATTTCTTTCTGGAATGCGTTGTTAGTCCCTTTTTGGAAAGCTTTCAAAGCTTTCTTTATCAAAGCAACAAGATCGCATACAAACTAGAGAATAGGGCAAAAAGATAGTTTTATTATTTCTCACTCATCCCAAATTGGAATTCAAAGATTTCGAAGTCATTTGGGGGATTTTGGCACATTTTGGATGCAATGGTGATGTCAAAGAGTTGTGATTTAGCATGTAAAAATCTCTACAACCACTACAACCACCTTCAAGACTTTTGACATAAAACCATATTTTTGTTGCTATTTGTATTTCCTTTGCATGTACACATGAGATATGGATGTGAATAATTATGTAGCTTGGTTTTTGAATACTAGAGGATGACAAACCATGCCTTTGTTAAGGGAAAGATTGGGCCCTATGGTATGTTGTTTCTCTATTATTTTTTGTGTATTTCCTTTTATAGTTTATGAGTCATATATTTAAGTTGTGAGATGCTAGGTCCTCCATGTATTTTGCTTCACAATAGTCATATTCACTAGAATTAAGGTCCCTAGAATATGTATGGATTGTAGAGGGATTGTAGATAGTCTCAACTATATGAAATGGTTATATATGATTTCAATCAAGGCGAATACTTGCTCCCAAGGTGATGATTGGGCTTAAATGATGCAATCAAGGTGATCTGGAGGCTACAAATTTGAAGCGTTATTTTTACTCATAGGTGACTCGAGTATTGGTGATGGGGATGAGAGATGCAATATTTGTCTGTCAATTTAGCAAGTATAGGTGATCTATATACAGCCAAGGTGATTCTTTCACTGTTTGAGAAGTTCGTGGAGCCATTGAGGTGATACATTAGACACAAGAGATGTAGATCTTGATGTGACATGTGCAATTCAATACCCATAAACACAAAAATAAAACATATGCAATAGAATCAATTCAATCAAATTCTCTTCTTTAATTCAAAATTGCAATGAAAATATGTGATTGGAAGCATACACATTAAGAGCATATGTTGTGGCAAAAACCTACATGTGGATGATGCAAACAAATGCTCTATGGCTTTCTAGCTTGCAATTCCAATCACACCCATTAAGAGCATACGTTGTTGAAAAACCTATGTGTGGTTAATGTAAACATATGTTCTAAAGATTTTTGGATTGCAAAAATTTGTTTCTCTACCTCCTAGGATGTAGTCGACCTATGATTGTGGCTCTCAATGGTGTTCTATTCCATCAATCGATGTTTGGATGCAATTGTGGTATGTTACTTCTTCTTAGTTGAGGTGATCATAAAGTAGTCAAGGTAATCAGTGGGCACTTTTCTAGCCTTTTTTAATGATGGGCATCTCTTCATTATGTGGTGTGGTGGCTAGGTCTTGTGTTATGTTGCTAGATCTTTGCATGCTCATGCACTAGAGGTGATGCTTTAGTTCTAGGGAGGACAACAAATTTAATTGCTTTTTAGGATAATCAATGTGATTTTTGACCTTCTAGATGCTAGGGAGTGCCTTCCAAATGGTGATGTTGCTTTCGAATGGGGGATGAAATGTGGTCTATGCTATATTTTTGGAGTGAATGGATGCATTAGAGGTGATATGGAAGTGGTATGAGATGATTAGCATATCCAATCATGGTAATTATAGTCAATATAATTTTAGCCAAGGTGATGCTGATAACCTTGAGTGGCTTTGATGTGATCAAGTTAAGCTTATGACCACCTTGAGTGAGAATCATGGATTAGTGTCAGTTAATGATGGATTTTCACCTCTCAATCAATAAAAAACACATTCTTGATGCTTATGGTGATGTAGTCAATGTAATGATCACCTTTAGTGGAATTGACCTATGCTCATCTTGATCATGCTAACTTGATCAAGGTGATGCATCTCACTCAAAGTGAATATAATCTTGAGTAGATATATCCTAGTCTAAATATTGGATGTAAACAAAATGCAATTTGTATGAGTGGGGGGTTCAATCAAATTTATGGATATTACTAAAGGTGATCCAATCAAGATGATGTCCACCTCTTGAGTGGAGGTGATGGAGTGTCGTCAAGATAATGTCCAATGAAGGTGATATTGATCACCTTGAGTGGATATGGTGCTAAAGTACCTTGAGTGAAATGGGTTCAATCAACATGATGAGGCTTAGTCAAGGTAATGATTTCTTTGAGTGGATTTTAGTGGGTTATGATCACCTTGAGTGAATGTGGCTTAGTCAAGGTGGTGGAATGCATGGAGGTGAAGGATTCTAATCAAGGTTGTGACCACCTTGAGTGGTTGTTAGGGAAGGTGAGGATCATCTTGATCAAGGTGAAGATCAATCATCTTGATGGTCATTCAAAGACCACCTTGAGTAGAGGTGATGGATGGTAAGCAATCATCAAGGTGATGATCATCTTGTGTGGAATGAGTTAGTCAAGCTTGAGTGCATCTAGCTACCAATTAAGGTGATGTTAATGTTGATCAAGGCATAGACCACCTTGGGTGGTTTTGTGTATGGACTTGTGTCAATCAATGTGAACATCATCTTACGTGGATTCATGTAAGGTGTATTTAATTAGAGTAATGTGGTGGAGATGGTGGAGTAGAGGTGAAGCAATGAAAGTGTTTAGTTCATGGTAATTATAATAATTCAATGTGAAGTGTTAGTCAAGATGATGGGAAAAATAAGTCAAGGTGAACAATGCTCAAGTGCCTAGATTAGTTCCTTTGACCCAAAACCTCATGTTTGAGTGGAAATTCCTAAAATTGTTCCTTAGAGATGTTCCTTACAATAACAAATCAGTATTTAGTATGGTTTTTTAGCCCAAATTTGTGCGATTAAGGTAATGAAGAAAGTAGTCAACATGATTCTTCCAACTTATGTTTTGGGCTCCAAAACTCAAGCAATGTTTTTGAAAATTGCATTTTAGTTAGTTACTATCTAAAAAATGTTAGCAAGTCTATTTTCAACCCAAAAGTGTGTTGTGATGATTTTTAACACTAAAAAGTATCGAGTTGAGGTGATGGCTACTTCTAGTCAATGTGAATATATGAAGATGATTTGAGATACAAATAAGGTTTATGCCTTGGATCAACTATGATTTGCATCCTTTAGTTCCTAGATGCTAGCAATGACATTTTGCAATTTAATGGAATAGAAAATGATTTTTTAGAGTAAAAAATCTAGTAGTTAAGGTGATGATGATTATGCCCAAAGTGTTGACTTCAACCTTGTTTGACTATCTCGACACTCAATCCACTACTAGATCTTGATGCCTAGATACTAAGAATGTGATTTCCATACTCAAAATCAATAGAAATGAATCTTTTGAAATAAATTGTAGGAGTCGAGGTGATGAGAATATGCACTTTAGGTGATGTCAGAGGCCTTCTTATTTTGCTCAAGAAAGCACATAACCCTTCTAGTTGAACATTGGCATCAATCATTACAATCTATTGGATGAGAGAGCAAACAAAAAAAGACTCACACAAAGAAAAAGGAAAGGAACAATGAGCATTTCCATGTATATCAGAGTGCCACAAACACTACACCTAGGGGTCCTCAGGTTAGGCATGTCCGGTGGCCTTGGTCAGCTGGCTCTGTGCCTAACCCCCTAGCCCTTCCTACCCTCCCACTTCACACTTAGGGCACATCAAGGGCAGGGCACACCTAGGGAGTTTGTGTTCTTTAGATCTGTCTCCCTAAGTAACATCCATAGCACCTCCCCTATACACAAATTGGGTCCTCAAGTGTGGGACAACACCACATGCTTCCTTGAGGTTCGACCCAACTCCCAGTTTTACTAGCACCACAGACACCATGCAACATTGCACAGTGAGGTAGATGCACCCCTAGGTAGTGCTTTTTCTTTTTCTTTTTTCAGGTATACTCAACAATGGTGATCAACCACCACTGACATTGAAGGCCCCCACAACCTCATCAAATCTAATCTCAGCCTCCACAATCTAATCTCGATGTCAGTGAGCTCGATTATGTTACATCACGTGGTCAAAAGCACAAATAATGTCTCAAGAAGCCTTCGAGTGTACTTCTCCTTAACATCGACAATTTTTTCCACCCCATTGAACCCTTGCTTCATCCACACATTGCTACGAGGAACTAGACTAGTAGTCTTCTAACTACATAATATCTAAGTATGCACATGAACTCACATAATATATGCACCACAATCTATACACAGTTTGGGTCCTCAAGTGCATGATAACACTCTAAGCTTGCTCAGAGTTCACGACATGTCTCCCAAAGAGGAGAATAATAACATAAACTACTCTACTCTCTACTCATCCTCTATCAAGCCAATTCCATGCCAACATGGGCTTCCTACTCTAATCCACATGTGTTTCAAAAAGAGTCCTCAATCCTTTAGGAAAGATCAATCTCCTAGTTTGCCATTATAGTTTCCCTAAATTAGATGTGCATGTTTCGGATCAACCATGCCTTCTCTAATTAGTGAGCAAAATAGCTCAAAATAAAGATAAGTTGCAATCAACAATGCATTGTGCCCATGCAATAAATAAGTGCTATAGAGTGAATCTAATTAAGCCTATGATGCAAGATGAGATGCACTCAAGGTAGAGTCTCAAAATGTACAATGAGTATATCAAAAAATGATGATATGAATGGTTTTAAGCTCCTATTGCCTTTTGGATGAAATCTATTTGTAGTGCTTCCCACACCCAATAAGGTCAACGAACTATTTGATGAATGGTGAGATACTCCAAACTACATCACTGAGGTAAAGCACACTCTCCTAAGAAACTCCCTTAGTTTCCAAGAATAAGTTGATACAAAGGTAAGAGATTGATGGTATAAAAAGGACAAAATGACTCAATTAAGCTCATGATGGCCTCATCTTGCTAGCTGAACTAACATTGGCAAATGGGGATGGATGATCAAGTGATTATGTAAGCTAAAATGAAACCTAGAAGCTATTAATCAGGAAAGAAGTTGTTTAACATGAACTAAGTGCTACAATGCAATAACAAATCTTGAATACTTTGGAAACAATGATCAATGCTAATATAAACAATTTAAAAAAAGTGACCCAATTTTACCTCACATAAAGGAAAAACTAGGGCGGTATTGGTTGCAAACCTATGGCTCCACTCCTTGCCCAAGGTCAATACCAATGCCTAAAACTACCTAGGGTTGTCCAATGCAAAGATGATGCCTCAAAATTAATATAATGCTTGATGCTTGAGCTCATAAACAACCACCTTGATTTTGGGTCTATGTTGAGATACATATTTGCCGAGTTTTGAGACTAACAAATGGTCAAACAAGATAGGGATGATCCATTAAGTAAATCCATGTTGTCAAATAAAGAAAAGCCATGGAGATATTGGTTGTAGAACTATGGCTCCGGATAAAAAAGCATCAAGAAGTTAAAGAAGACACCTAGAGAAATCATGGTGAAGTTTTACCTTAAGGGGATGGAAAATGAGTGCACATGTTTATGACAATTCAAATTGCAATCACAAAGTAAGACAAGCTCTCAAGCCACTTAAGCTACAAAGGTTAAAGTTTGATGTCAAGCATTCCCAATTGCTCTGAGCAAGAGTGAGAGAGTTTGGGTGTGATATTGGGGGAGGCTTTCCCTCTTCTCTTCTCTTCTCTTATTCCCCTTCTTATTTCTCTTCTTCCTTATTGGTGGTGGTTGCAATTCAAAAGAGGAGATGGTAGCATGAAGCTTGCATGGAGTGCATACGAAGATAGTGAGGTTGATTAGAGCTACCCTTGATGGCTAGACTATGGCAAGAGCAACATCAAATAGTAAGTATGTTACAAACGGCTTCTTGAACCTTGTCTACTTTCTTTGATTATTGGTAGACAGTAGGTAGAGCACTAGATGGTTCAAAGATCAAGCTATGATGCATCTATGTGAGAGCTAGATTGAGATATTTATCTAGGAAGATGCTTGAAGGAATACACACTTTGCATTTCACAATAGTATTGAGATTTAGGTGTAAACCCTAACATTTTGGTTCAATTTTGAAACCAAGGTAGAGCTCCTTACTCTTGGTGCTTGCATTTCCACCATTTCGATAGAATAGGAGGCAACGATTGCTTGAGAGGGATTGTGTGATCCATTGCTCTCCATCACATATAAGGATCATGTAAGCATGGTTAATTTGAAACCACTAAAATTGCATTAGGATTAGAGTAGGAAAGCAGAAGAAAATATTGAGTAGAGAAATGATTAAGAGAATAATAAGTAGACTAGTATCTCTTTTGACTTGAGAAAATTGAATAAAAAATCCATTAAACTCTCATCAAACCTTGTGTAGGCATTATGTGTGTATCCATATCTTCATCAAGCTTGCATAGATTGTAATACTTCACATATATCATATTTTTAGAGCTCATTTGCATGCTTGTTGGTTTGGCCTTAAGGTAAAATAAAATTTTTACCTTTTTGAGCTTAATTGATCTAATGGCATGGTTAAAATGGTTCGCATGCATGTAAGACTAGTTCTAGGTGCTTGATATATTTGAGGACTTCATTTACGGTGGCTTGCATTGCTTCTAGGTATTCTTTCATAGAGAACATCCCTATGAACTCTCTACTCAATTTACACATTATATACATACGATTTCCCTTTGGTTGGGCGCCCTTGACCCATTAGTCCCTTTATTGTCCACTTATAATGCGGCTCTTGAGACTTGAATGTGAAATCTCAAAAACACATTCTTGGCATTTCCTATTTTGCCTATGGGATTAAATAATGCACACATGAATTGGGGATATTGATTAATATAATTTGCACAAGATTGAGCTCAATGCTCATGTTTCACATTAACATTGTCCATTGTTGCAGGTTTTTCAAAACTAACTCTAAGATTTTGTCAATCAATCACATGATGGACTCAAATACTAATATAACTTAAGAGACCACAAAGCCTTGAATATCTCTAAATTTTATTTTGCTACTTTTTGGGCTCCCACCTTGGTCTCTTCTTACTACTTTTTCGACTCTCACCTTGGTCTCTCTGCTTTCTACTTCCAATACAATTGGCTCTCACCTACTATTTTTAGTAGCTCTAATCTTTCTTTGATGTTTTTTACCTATATGTCTTCCTCATTAGCCTTTTATAGTTCCATTGATTGAAATTTGATCAACAAGAGGCCATCCCCTTTAAGCCTCAAAATTGTAGAAGCTAAGGTAGACTTGTCATGAGGATATGCCTTTGAACTAGCCATATGTTATAAGCTCAATGAACCTATTTAGAGCTCCTACGACAAATGCACAATTTCACAATAAACATAGATGAGCAAGAAGCACCTTCTCCTCTTTATTGTTCAACCATTCTTTTTTTATCAAAACTTTGTAGAGTAGATCTTTAACCTTGTACACATTGGACTAAACTCTATGCACAATATACTTGTACCATATTGTCATGGTAAACTCTCTTTGACTTTATTGTAAGCATTGGTACTACAAAAAGTCAATGAGGATTGTGATTGTGAGTTGTACCTTCTTGAAAGTGAGCTTGAGGAATAGTGGGAAGGTGTTGAGTGGATCTTTAATCTTGTACATATTAGATAGAACTTGAGTGGATCTTTAATCTTGTACATATTAGATAGAACTCTTGAACAACATACTTGTACCATCTTGTCATGGAAAACTCTCATTGCCTTCACTGTAAGATTTTGTACTACAAAAGTCAATTGTAAGTTGTATATGTCAGAAGTGGATGCATCAATGGAAACATAAATAGATGCTGAAATAAACTACTGAACACAAGGAAAGAAGAGGAAAATGTAGAAGAACACTACAAAGAAGAGAATTTGAAAGAATACTCAGGAAATGGAATCCATATACCAAACACAAGACAATAGCATACAACATAGACTCAGTAGTTGCATGGGCATTGGCACATGCTCCCTCCCTCCAATAGAACCATTTAATGGCAACAGGTTGGCCATTGTTTCATGTTGGCCGGCCAATAATAAATGCCTAAGTGCTCATCATAATGACCATAGTAAAATGCCTAAAATACCTAATAATGTCAAGCATGACCCAAACTCCCACATGAGCTAACTAGACTGCCAACACCCTCTCTTAGATCATGGGTGATCTAAGACAATACAACGATATAATGATAATGACTCATCATAGTCCACACAACAAAGGCCACCAAAGTAGGACCATGGATGCCCAAGTAGAACATGATATCGATGCAAATTGTACAAGAACCTGAAAATAGAGAAGAATAAGAACAAATCTATGTGTTTGTCAACAATGTCTCATAGATGCATACAAGACCACCATCTTGTCAAAAATTCCTCTAAACATATGTAATGATGGATTCCCCACCTTCGGTTAGATTGCCAAAGTGTCCCCTCATGTGAGCTCGAACTAGGAGCCAATCTCGCTCTCTATTAAGTAACAACCCATCATGAACCTAGATGTCAATCCCAACTCCAAGATTTCAAACCGTGCCAGACTTTGGTCAATGCATCAGGGACATCCCTCTATGGAGCCTATGCATATGTATGCATGCATAGATGAGACTCACTTGCCCCGCCCCTCACCACCCTCTCACACTCCTTATTTGGCATTGGAGAGTCATGAGGGATGACCGCATCACTTGCACTAGAAAGCGACAGAACGAGGGGTTGTCAAGATCTTCCCTCGATCTAAAGACAATCCTTTTTGCACATTGGCCTTGGCCTTGTCTAAAGGATTTGAGTCTGAGTCTGAGGAAGAGGATGACTCAACAGAGGGGTCTGAATGCTGCTTCTTCTTCTTCTCCTTATTCTTTCTCGAAGCCACAACTCTTTGCAATCCTTGCGCAAATGTCCCTTCTTACCACAATGATAACACTAGGCCTTCAACTACGTCTTCATATCCCCCTTCTTTGAAGTTGTAAAGGCCTCACTAGAGCCACAGGAGTGCATTGGAAGCCTCCCCTATAATTGCAAAGACATCTTATGCCCAAGTAGCATCAATGTCAAGATTGTGGGAGAGAAGGAAGGAGTCTCGCTTGAAGCTTTCTTGCTTGCACAATGGGGGAAGACACACAAGGGTGGAGGCTGAAAACAGTTTTCCTCTTCTTAGTTGTGTAAGCAAAAAGAACTCAAGTACAAAGAAATAGAAGAACCCTATATATGGGTCTCAAACCAAACTCAACTAACTAAGGTGGCATACTAACTGAGCCACGAACTAGAGTAGATAAGGATAGCTATCATGTAGCTATTATTCATGGGCGGTGTACCAACCGCGTCTGCAACTGACAAGTCGGTGACATAAATATACAACGGTCACCCTGGCGTATCACGAGTGGAGCTCGATATCTCAACACTCCCCCTCGAGCTCAATCCCAATTCCTGCACACCAAGCAGGTCTCTGAACTTGCGCAGCTTCTCTGCGCCCAATGCCTTCGTGAATATGTCAGCTACCTGATCCTCTGTGCTGACATAAACTAGATCAATAAGACCTAGTAAAACCCTCTCTCGCACATAGTGATAATGCACCTCAATGTGCTTTGTTCTAGCATGATAGACTGGGTTATTTGCCAAGTGTATACTACTCATGTTGTCACAATAAATGACAACTGGCCCATCTGTAGACTGATGCATATCATAAAGTAGCTTATGCAACCAAGCTACCTCACATGCAGCCATTGCTGCACCCCTGTACTCAGCCTCTGTGCTCGACAAGGCAACTGTAGGCTGTTTCTTGCTGCTCCAAGTGACTGCAGCACTCCCAAAAGAGAATACATATCCACTGGTAGATCGTCTATCAGAAATACTACCAGCCCAATCAGCATCAGTGTATCCATGCAACTGTATCTGAACCCCAGTCTCATAAAATAGTCCATACTGCAATGTGGACTTCACATACCTAAGTATGCGTCTAGCCGCATCCAAATGTGGTTTCCTTGGAGCCTGCATAAACTGACTTACCAATCCAACAGCACAGCTCAAATCTGGCCTGGTAATAGTCATATAAATCAAACTTCCTACTATGCGTCTGTACATAGTAGGGTCTTCTAGAAGCTCACCTGCATCTGTGCGTAGCTTCACATTTTGCTCCAAAGGAACTGAAATAGGCTTACAGCCTGTCATCCCATATTTGGACAGCATGTCCAATCCATACTGCCTCTGCAAGAGCTGTATCCCACTTGGTGATCTAATCACCTCAATGCCCAAGAAATAACGCAGCTCTCCCAAATCCTTCATCTCAAACTTCTGCTTCAATAGCATTTTCACATGAAGGATATCTTCATCACTGTCACCTGTCATAATCAAATCATCAACATAAATGACAAGCAACATAATACCTTTCTCTGTTTTTCTCACATAAAGTGAGAAATCTGCCTTGGAAATCTGAAAGCCAATAGTGACAAGATACTGTCCTATCTTGTCAGACCATGCTCTAGGTGCTTGCTTCAAGCCATACAAGGCTTTCTTCAACCTGCAAACAAACTCAGGATGAACAGCATGCACATAACCTGGTGGCTGCTCCATATAGACCTCTTCTTGCAAATCACCATGCAAGAAGGCATTCTTTACATCCATCTGATGTAAAGACCATCCCTTTGATGCAGCCATAGCAATGACTGCTCTTACGGTTGCCATCCTTGCAACCGGACTAAATGTTTCTTCATAGTCAATGCCATATGTTTGTGCATACCCCTTGACTACTAATCTTGCCTTGTATCTGTTCACAGAACCATCAGCATTGTGCTTCACCTTATAAACCCACTTACAGCCAATTGCATTCTTACCTTTAGGCAAAGGTACTAACTCCCATGTAGCATTTGCTTCCAAGGCATCCATTTCTTCATCCATGGCTTTCTCCCATTTTTCTTTTCCCATGGCTTGCTCAAAAGATGTGGGTTCTGGTTCCTGTATCACTTTGACCATATATGCATAGTGAATGGCTGTAAATTCATCATATTTCAGCCTATCCACAGGATACCTAGCTCTTGTAGACCTGCGCAAAGTAGGTTCACTCCCAGGTGCTCTCAAAACATCCCTGGTCTTCCTTACTCCAGGTGTAACAATAGAAGGAATACCCAACTCATCATCAATGCTCTGTTCTGAGCCACTGGATTCACCATCCACATAAGAGTGACCTGCATTCACATCAAACATGGGCTGATCAACCTTCTCTTTTCCTTTTCGTGATACCTGCATACCACTATCTGCATTGCTTTGAGAAGATTCTCCTGATCTCAATCTGCCTGTCCATGGCGAAGAATGTGAACCACTGCTAGAGGACGCTCCAGGTCCACTAATATTTTGTGACTGCTGCTGTGAATTCTGTGTAGCATTACCATTTTGTGCATCTTCATCATCAATCACATTTACTGGTTTATACCAGCTACTCATCTCATCAAAAACAACATCTCTGCTCACTGTAAACTTACGAGTAGAAGGGTTATAGCATCTATACCCTTTTTGCTGCAGAGAGTAACCAATAAAGATGCACTTCTCAGCTTTTGGATCCAACTTGGATCTCAGCTCATCTGGCACATGTACATAGGCAATGCAACCAAATTCAAATGAGAAATATTTGGTTTCCTACCAGTATACCTCTCCTCTGGAGTCATTCCATGTATTGCTGCAGTGGGAGTCCTGTTCATTATGTAGACTGCTGTAGCAACTGCTTCAGCCCAATAAAAATCTGGCAAGTCTTTTTCATTGAGCATGGCACGAGATACCTCTCCAATATGCCTGTTTTTCCTTTCTGCAATTCCATTTTGTTGTGGGGTATAACTGCATGAATATTGCTGCTTTATGCCATGCTCCTGCAAGAACTTTGCAAACTCATTTGAGAGGTACTCTCCCCCTCCATCTGACCTTAGGCATTTTATCTGCAAGCCTGTTTCTTTTTCAACCATAGCTTTAAGAGTTTTGAAATGCCCAAAAACTTCACTTTTCTTTTTCATAAAATACACCCAAACTTTTCTGCTATAGTCATCAATAAAACTGACAAAATAATGACAGCCTCCAAGAGATGCAGCTTTAGTTGTCCACACATCAGAGTGAATTAATTCCAATGGCTTCTCACTCTCTTGAACATGTCTAGGAAATGGTTTCCTTGCCTGTTTTCCAAACTGACAGGCTTCACATACCTTATGCATTTCTGCAACCTTGAATTTGGGCAATCCTGCAACAATATTTTGGGCCTGCATTGATTTAAGTCGCTGTACATTAACATGACCAATGCGTTTATGCCAGATATCAATATCTGCAACTACACCGGTCCCATGTGCAAACATTGCTGCACTCAATTCAGACATGTCTGCATCCAATGTAAACATTCTGCCCTTCTTCTTTCCTTTTGCTATCAAGCGACCTTTATTTTTCATATCCTCAACAAAGCATCCATGAGGATTAAATCTGACCTGCAAGCCCTGTTCAACCATTTGACCAACTGAAACCAGATTCTTGGTGATATTCGGGACATGAAATACATCGGACAGGTATTTCTTTTTCCCACCCTGCATAGACAAGGGAATTTTTCCAATCTGCACAATAGGATGTGCAGTATCATCACCAGTCTCCACAAATCCTGGTTTTTCCATTTTCCTTGCATCCTCCATCCATTCTGCATGACCTGTCATGTGGTTTGATGCACCTGAGTCAACATACCATACATCGTTGCTTTCTTCTGCACTTGTCACAGAATTGTTCATGTGCTGCACCATGAACAAATGCTCATTTCTGTCATCACCCTGTCTACTAGAAGATGCATAATTCCCTTGTTGCAGTTTTCCATTCATGATGTCATTCTGCTTTTTATAGCAGTCTTTAGCCATATGACCCATTTTACCACAGTAGTAGCATTCAATATTACTGTTTGCATTTTGACCTCTTTGCCATCCACCACGACCTCTTTGGCTCCCCTTGCCTCTAGAGTTACCACGTCCTCCTCCATAGGACTGGTTTTCTTGAGTTTGCTGCATATTCTGATTTCTACCACGGCCTCCAAATCGGCCTCCTCTACCTCTGCCTCTACCTCTTCCAGCATTTGAGTAGAAGACAGCTTCTTTTGAAGTTCCTCCTGAAGAAGATGCACCACCATTTCTCTGCTCCTCAGAAATTAGAAGAGCAATCAACTCCTCAAAATCAGGAAATCTTTCACGAACTGAAATGGATGTCCGAAACTGTGCATAATCCTTTCCTAGACCATTCAAGGTCACGGAAACTAAATCATCATCTTCCACTGGCGACCCAATGGAAGCAAGTGCATCTGCAATCTTCTTCACCTTCATGTGGTAGTCATTGATGCTCATATTTTCTCTTTGCACATTGTGCAACTCTTGCTTGAGCTGCATTTTCCTGGCTTGTGTATTTGCGCTATACATCTTTGACAGAGTATCCCATGCCTCCTTTGGCGTACTTGCATCTTGAATATGCACAATCATAGAGTCTGAAATGCTGATAGACAGCCAATACATAACTTTCCTGGCTCTCTCATGCCATGTTTTAAATGCCTGCATTTGTTGTTGATTGGGAACATCAGGAAGAACTGGTTCTTCTTCATTTCCTGCAACAAATTCCCAATATCCTTTTCCCATAAGGAAATTCGTCATTCTAAACTTCCATGCCTGGAAGTTGTTCTTGTCAAGCTTTTCAGTGACAATCTGTGAAAGAGAATCAGACGCCATTACAGAATACTGCAAGAAATTCTGTCACTGCAAAAAACACAGCTTCACCCTCACAAGGGCAAATCTGCAAAACTGGCGAAAGTGGTATTTGACCACACAGTCACTTCCTAGTGACGATTTTGCATAAACAGGAACCAAGGATGATTCTGAAACTCCCAATGTCTCTGCGCACAAGCATACGATGTAATTTCTACAGTAACTTTTCACCGACCTGTAGAACAGTGGTCGCACAGTATAAAACTGAGCCTTTTCTTGAGTGCGTGCAGAAAACTTCCGTCTGCAAAACAGGCCCCGAAATGGCCTCAAATAAAAAAAACAAGGTCGCCCAGGGCTAAAGCCCTTCCCCGCAGCATATACTGCCCTCTTGCTTCACCGCGAAGGGCGTCTCAACCTGAGACAATGCACTCCTGCAATTTTCGGCTGTGCTACCTGCAGAGATCTGCTCCCAAAACAGGAAATGAAAGCAACAGTGCTCCTCTTACCAGACCACCGCGAGCTTGGCTTGCTTTCTTGAGCTCCTTACCACGAACAAGGCTCTGATACCATGTCAAGATTGTGGGAGAGAAGGAAGGAGTCTCGCTTGAAGCTTTCTTGCTTGCACAATGGGGGAAGACACACAAGGGTGGAGGCTGAAAACAGTTTTCCTCTTCTTAGTTGTGTAAGCAAAAAGAACTCAAGTACAAAGAAATAGAAGAACCCTATATATGGGTCTCAAACCAAACTCAACTAACTAAGGTGGCATACTAACTGAGCCACGAACTAGAGTAGATAAGGATAGCTATCATGTAGCTATTATTCATGGGCGGTGTACCAACCGCGTCTGCAACTGACAAGTCGGTGACATAAATATACAACGGTCACCCTGGCGTATCACGAGTGGAGCTCGATATCTCAACAATCAAGGGCATCTGTAGAAAATTGATGGGTGTCAATGACATCTAAGATGCAAAGTGTTGGGAGTAAAGGCACCTTTACCTAACTGCCATTGTATTACTACACTAATAGTACCTACACCTACACACTATAGATGGCGGGCACCCATCATTGTAACTTCATTCTTTATTCTTTCAGAGACAAAGGAATAAAGGGAAGGCTGGTCACACATTGTGACTATTGGAGTTCCCACATTGCGTGTGTCTATCTCTCTTACTCTTGCTCCTTCCACCATAGCTCTTGCTCCCACTTGTGCTTCCACTTCAAGGCTCACCTCCCTTAAGCTAGTATCATAGCCTTCTTCTTTGTGAGCTCAAGCTTGGTTCGACACACTCTAAGCTTCCATTCGAACACCTACAACAGTCATCTCTTTGTTGGCAACCATAGCCACTCCATTCGAGCTTCCTATCAGTTGCACTCTTCTTGGGCACTCTTTGAGCCTTCTCGAGTAAGTTGGAGTAGCCCCCTATAACCCTCACCCTACTGGTGCACCATCATGTTGTGTGAAACAATCCCTTTTTTTAAGTAGCAACTCACATTTTTCATCTCCTACAACATATCTTCTTCATTGGGCAGCTATACAAGCACTTATACACTTGGCTTTGCTGCTTGGCATTGATCCTTCCACTCTTGACATTCTATTTGAGTGCTAAGCTTTAGTTTTGGACTATTATAATAGTCCACATACTATCTTAAAATAGGATAGCACTTATCTTTGATGTCTACACTCATTGCCATTAGTTGGATGATGCTCGGTTATGCTAGGGTGATGTCTACATGTATGGGAATGCTATGCTTGTGTTATGGATTTAATTTGGAGTTGATTTTACTATTGAAATAGCTTGGTTTGACAGTGTATTCGCTGTTGTATATAGTAGGGCTGAACCTCTTTTAATAGGGATTTTATATGCCTATTGCTCCTAGCCATGATTTGGGTGTTCTATATGCACTACTGATGTGTACCATTAATGCTAGTACATTGGTATATCATATGCCCATGATTTGAGGTGACTTTGAGGTTGATTTGAGGACTGATTTACTTACTTTTGACAGTGAATTTATTGCTGTAATAACCAAGGCTGAAGCCTATTTTGTCAGTGTATGCTCTACCTATTAGTCATGGGTGCTTCCTGGGTGACTCATATGACTACATGGATGTATACGAAGGTTGGCACAGGTCTTGCATTGCTTTGGAATGCCTTTTGAGCTTTGATCAAGCTTCTTCTTGGTTAGCATTTGATTGACATTGGTCTATAGTGGCATGCTTTCTAACATTCATTATGCCTATGGTCTATGCTTAACCCTTCGGTACATGCTTTGATGCATATGCCAAAAATGCATGCTCCTTACATTTTCTGTGTTTGATTACCACTTGGAACTTTGATCAGGCTTTCATTTGCATACTTTGGAGCTCTTTGATGTTTATTTGGGTTGTCAAAGATTAACATTGACTATTACATGATGTACTGGATGTTATAGGTGATGCTTGACTGATCCCTTGCTCTTGATGCTCCATTGATATACAGTCTTGGCTCCATGATGCCTTATGTATGCACATGCTATCTTTGAACTTGGTTGCTGGATTGATATTGATCTTTCTGCCAATGAGAGCTTCATGCTATCTCTGGATATTGCAGAGCTTGTGGTTTATGCAATTGAGCTTCTTGAGTAGATGAGACTGGGATCTCTGACATGTCTATGCTCTTGACAGACACTTGTCTACATTGGATGCTTTTGGGGTGATTTGATCCATCTTCTCTTTGAGCATACACTGACCTTTGTCAGGTTCTATCAATTAGGCATACACCTAACTTGGCTTACTCTATGAGTTCTTTATGCCAAGGCTTGTATCCTTCAATTGACATTGATTGCTTTGACGCATTTGGGTGTTTAGCTCATGGTTCTTGTCTGCTATAGTGTTTGTTACATCCTCGCTTCATGCAAAATCTAACTTGGTAGTCATACTTGACTTTGGATCACTGTTAGCTCATTGTTTGCACTCTCTTTTTCTCACTACTATGATTTATTACAACAATTTGTTTTGTGTGGACTATGATGTATTTATTGAGCTTAATCATGTCGTTTTGATGTACTTTTGGTATTATTTGGTGGACAGTTGATCATTTTAGCTTCAACTTGTTTTGGCATATTTACTGCTAATTACATCACGTTGTTTTTTGCATAGTCTGCCACTGTTTGACTCATTATGACTGGTCATCTCAAAGATATAGCTTTGTTTAACATTGCCAAGCTGGATGGCACCAACTATGCTACTAGAAGTCTCAAATATAGCAAGTTTTGGTGCAAAAGTTTCCTATTAAGCCACTAACAAACAAATATATTAAACTTGAGAACATGGATGAAGATGATTGGGCTGATTTAGATGCATTATGCAAGTCCACTATCAATTTACCACTCTCTGAAGAGGTCTGCAATAATGTTGTTGAAGATAAACATCAGAGTGCATGGAATCTATGGGAAAAGATTTAGGAACTTTATGCAAACTAGAGCCCTACTTCGCAGATATATTGGCTTAAAATCGATGGATCTTCGCATGAAGAAGGGAACCCCATTGTTTGCTCACTTTAGCTAGTTTCATTCTATCATGAAGAATCTGCTTCAATAGGGTATTGAGTTTCAGGATAATCTGCATCCTTTGTTTCTATTTGGTACTTTACATGAGTCTTGGGATGTATTTTGCACTGTGATCTGTACCAACAAACTTGATGGGCTAAAATTGAAAGATGTAGAGAGTGCTCTTTTAACTCCAGAAATTAACAGGAAAAACAATTATGCTTCCCATAGTTCACATGCTTTATCCGTTAGAGGTGGAAAAAGTGGCAAGAAAGATAATGATCGTCATGGGGAGGACTCTTAGAAGTCCTGGTCTAAGTCACATGGATGTAGCAAGTCCGGTGGACATAAGTATGATCTTACATGCCATTATTGTGGGAAAGCAAGACACATATGGCCATAGTGCCATCAGATGCGCAATGACAAGCACAAAGAAAAGGGGAAAGAGAAAGTGCAAGAGAAATCCAAATGATCGCATCATTATACTTGCAAAGTCTAGTGTAAAGATTGAGGAGATGAATGTCATGCAACCTGAGGAGTCTAATGGTGACTACATCTTAGCAGCCTCTTCATGCGGTGCCTCTCAGCTAATCGAGGCTCAGTCTATGCATGCACAGTGTTGGCTCTTGGATTCGGGTGCGTCTTTTCATGCGGCCATCTATTGTGAGTGGTTTCACATCTATCATAGTGTATCTAGTACTATGTGCTTAGGTGATGATCAGTCTCTTGCTATTGTTGGCATTGGTAATGTCACTCTACAGTTTTCCTCTGGTAGCACTTTTATTCTGCATAATGTACGTCATGTACCCACCCTGCCTAAAAGCCTTATGTCTGTTGGCAATCTTGATGGTGCAGGTTATTATATATTCTTTGGTGATTTTGCATGGAAGATAACTTGTGGCAAGCTTGTTCTTGCAAGAGGTGCCAAGTTTGGCAGCCTCTACCCCTTGGTTGTATCTAGTACTATTGAACATGTTTTGTCAGTGGGTTCTATCCCATGTGTATCTCTTTGGCATGCTTGTCTGGGGCATATGTTGCTTAAGGGAATGAAAATGCTTGGTGCTTTATAGTATATTCCGCCTCTTTTGACTATTCACATTTTGAGTCATGTGATCATTGTTTATATGGCAGGCAGACTAGGAATTCACATAAAATTTTTGGTATTCCACGCATGGGTAAGCCTTTGGCTTTTGTGCATTTAGATATACGTTGACCCATGCCTTGTCAATCATTAGGGGGTGCAAAGTACTTTGTCACATTTATTGACGATTATTCATGTAAAGTTTGGCCTTATCCCATAAAGCAGAAATTTGATGTCTTGGCCATCTTTCAGTGTTGGCTTGCTCTTGCCGAGAATCAATATGGGCATAGTCTGAAATGCCTAAGGACTGATAATAGGGGTGAGTATGTCTCATGTGCCTTTGAGCAGTTTTGTGACGAGCGGGGTATTAAGCATTAGTTGATCGCTCCTTACACCCTTCCCTAGAATGGTAGGACCGAGTGTATGAATAGGACTATCCAAAAGAGGGTCCGTAGTATACTTAGCCAAGTAGGCTTACCACAACATTTTTGGGCTGAGGCAGTCTCTACTGTCGTGCATCTCATTGATAGTTCACCTTGCAGTGGTATTGACTTCCAAGTTGCAGAGGAGGTATGGACATGAAAGGCTCCCTTATATTCTCATTTGTCTGTCTTTGGATGTGAGGCCTTTTGCCATGTGCCCAATGACAAATGCAATAAGTTGGATCCTAAAAGTGTTAAATGCATTTTCCTTGGCTATGGAGATGTAGGTGAGATGGGATATCATCTTTGGGATTTGCAAGTGCAAAAAGTGATCTGTAGCCATGATGTTATATTCCATGAGGACAAAATGCATATGCAGCCTAAGAAAGTTGTCGAGATACACATGGTTATCTTTCAAGAGGATCCCCATGCTCTTGCACAGCTAGCTAGATAGCTTGCACTAGCAGTTGATCCTCATGGCCAAGATGTTAGACATGATGTTGGACATGCAGCACAACCTACATTGAGGCATTCTACTAGCGATAGACAACCTCCTAACTATTATGAGCCCTCCATAAATTATGTATTGGTCACAAATGCAGGAGAGCCTCTCACCTATGATGAGACTATGTGCAGGGGTGACATCACTCTTGGGAGAGGGCTATGCAGTCTAAGATTGACTCATTGAATAAGAATCGTATATGGGATTTAGTTTCCTTACCTAATGGCAAGCGGGATTTGCCTTGCAAGTGGGTGTACAAGTTGAAAAGTACCCCTTGACACCTTAGGCCGACATACAAGGCCAGATTGGTAGCAAAGGGTTTTAAGCAGGAGCATGGTGTTGACTTTGATGAGGTCTTCTCTCCTGTGGTTAATATGGCCACCCTACACTTAGTCTTGGATTTGGCTGCATAGCTTGACTTGGACTTGTATCAATTGGATGTCAAGACGACTTTCTTACATAGGGACTTGCAAGATGAGATATACATGGAGTAGCTTAAGAGCTTTGTAGAGCATGGTAGGAAACACCTAGTGTGCAGATTGAGGAAGAGTCGTTATGGCTTGAAGCAAGCACCTAGGGAATGGTACCACAATTTTGATGCATTCATGCAATCACATGGCTATAGTCGTAGTGCTATATGGATCCGTACTTGTACACGAAGAAAGCCAGTAATGGTTCATTACTGATTTTGGTACTCTATGTGGATTACATGCTTTTAGTAGGGAAATCTCATGATGAGCGAGATTCTCTTAAGGCTTAGCTCAAGAAGAGCTTTGAGATGAAAGATCTGGGACATGCCTCTCATGTACTTGGTATTATGCGCGTCACACATGACAGGCCTCAGGGGGGCTACTCTATCTCACAGAAGGAGTATATCCATAAAGTCCTTGAGTGATTTCATATGCAAGATGTGAAGCCTATTAGCTATCCATTGCCTTCTCATGTGAAGGTATCACAAGCCGATTGTCCATAGATAGATGATCAGAGGGCCAAGATGGGCAAGATTCCCTATGCATCCGCAGTGTGGATAGTCTTATGTATGCCATGATAGCCACCCGTCCAGATATTGCATTTGCAGTTGGTTTTGTGGCACATTATATGGCTACACTTGGCAAGAGGCATTGGGATGTCGTGAAGGGTATCATGAGGTACCTAAAGGGCACTGCTGATATGTGCATATGTTATGGTAGCTAGGATATAAGAGTTGTGGAATACACTAACTCTGACTATGCAGGACATGTAGATAATAGGAAGTCCACTTCTAGCCATGTGTTCACTTTTGTTGGAGGTGTTGTTTCATGGATGTTGAGGGTGCAGAATGTATGGCCCTTTCTACTACAGAGGCCAAGTATGTTGTAGCCATTGAGGCTTGCAAGGAGGCCATTTGGTTGGATCATTTGGTTGTTCACCTTAGTATTGCAGATGCTATCCCTACATTGCATTCGAATTCTATGAGTGCTATCCAGTTAGCCAAGAATCCGATCTTCCATGTGAAGATGAAACACATTGAGGTGAGGTATCATTTCATTCATGAGGTCATTGAGGACAGGCGTATTGACCTTGTCAAGATCTCAAACTAACCAGAATCCTGTAGACTTGCTCACAAAAAGCCTCTCTATAGAGCACTTTGCCTTCCTTAGGAGGTTGATGGGCGTTGGATGAGATGACAT
Organism: Lygodium microphyllum; assembly: GCF_053477565.2. Lineage (NCBI taxonomy): Eukaryota > Viridiplantae > Streptophyta > Polypodiopsida > Schizaeales > Lygodiaceae > Lygodium > Lygodium microphyllum. Next base: position 9,205,900 of record NC_141155.1, read on the forward strand.
CTTTCCTCATCCTGTTGTATCTATGTATATGTTGTATTGTCTTTTCTTTTTTCTTTTTACTCCTCACTGAGGCAGATTCGCCTTTAAGTGGGAGGTTGTTGGGGGTAAAGGTGCCTCTGCCTAGTCACCTGTGTATTACTACATTGATAATACCCGCACCGCACTTGCTGCCTGCACACTGCAGGCTGTAGGCGCCCATCATTATCACTTCATTCTTTATTCTTTTAGTGACATTTGAATAAAGGGAAGGCTGGTCACGCATTGTGACAGCTGGGGTTCCCACATTCTCTCTCTTGCTCTTGCTCCTTCCGCCATAGCTCTTGCTCCCACTCGTGCTTCCACTTCAGGGCTCACCTCCCTTCACAAAGCATTGGCCACTCCATCAAACTCCAAAGGGATCTTGTAAAGCACAATCTCCATAAGATGAGCCTCTAGAAGGGCAGATTGTATGTGTCGAAGATGATAATGTACCTGTGTGATATGAACTATGAAAGATTTAATAGTATCCTTTGACTCAAACTTTATTTGTTGTGCTGTCCATAAAGGGTAACGATGCCCATAGGCGAAGGAGCCTTGTACAGCATTTAAAGCTTTGCCCAAATCAATGGAGTAGTCTTACAAGCACTGATTACCGAAAGGACGTTGTTAGAAATGTAGCGAAGAAGAATTTAGAAAATGCACATGCATCATCATTATCCCATGCGAGCACAACTTCCTCAAAGTTGTCCTCATCAAAATCACCTAGAAGAGGAGTAGGACACTCAAGATGCTCACAAAGCTCTAGACATAATATATCGTAACCGCTTCTACATAAACCATGCTTTCATAAAAGCACTTTGGGTTAGGTAATCAAGGCCATGTAGTTTGTCATTAGTATAGAGTACACTAAACAAAGTTCACACCTATGGTACACTAACTAATCACAAAAACAATTGTAGAAATAGAGAAATGAGATGGTTTACAGTCAATAAACATTATAAAAAACTAGAAATTGTTATCACCCAGCCTACAAAGGTAGGAAACACAATAAAATATAGCAATTGTGTAGCAAAACATAGATTGATCAGTGATAAAATAATGCAAAAATTGAAAGGCAGCTTGTTGGGCCAAAAATGTACCTTAGAGAAGGCTAGAAACACAACAATGGGCAGCAAAGCACCTGTTGCCAGATAGTGTGCATTAGTCAGAAAAAGTCAACGATCAATAGGGGTAGACCTGTAATTAGCAGAAATCAACAATAGGAGCGTAGATCTTGAACTTTGATACCATATTAGAAGTGGATGCAGCAATGCTATCATAAACAAATGCTGAAATAAATTGCTAAATAGAATGACAAAAGAGAAAAACATAGAAGAACACTGCAAAGAATAGAACTCAAAAGAATGCTCAAGAAATGGAGTCCATATACCAAACACGAGACAATTATGTACAGTAGTGAGTCACTGGTTGCATAGCCATTGGCATTGGCTCCCTCTATCTAATAGAACCTCAGGTGATGAATGACTAAGGAGGGAGCCCTAGAATATAATGGCTAAAATAATGCCATAAAAGGTAGCAAGTCGACCAACAATAAATGCCTAAATACTCATCATAATGACCATGAAAAAATGCTTAAAATACCTAATGATGTTAGGCATGACCAAGACTCACACACGAGCTAACTAAATTGCTAACAATACCTTCTTGAAATCGAGGTTCATGAACATTGGCCAGGGGGGTTGTCGCTTTATATGCCTCATTGGACAAACATTTGATGCTCCTCTAAGGCTTGTGTTAGAAGGAAGTAGGGAAGGAGTGAATAGTGTGGTTCCCCCATACCATCTCACTAAATCCCTCATGTGAAAGAGAAGTAGGGTACAGAAAAGAAGTGGATAATTAACATTATGATTGGATGAGAGGAAGTGGGCTTCACTTACTACTACCATGATGCATGTTCTTTTACTATAGCTTGTCCACTTCTACATGCGATTTATTCACCGTTGAGTCACATGTGTGAGCTTTGAACTTTTCTTATGGAGTAAAGTAGCAACTTTTTTTTTTCATTGCCTATGCCAAAGGGTCTCCCCAAGTTTTTTCCCTACTAGATTTTTTGAAAGGTGGCTTGGTAACTAACATACTATTGGCACCTTTAATTTGGTGTTCTTTTTTTTACAAAAAGTGATGCCATATACCATGTTTGTTATTTTGTTATGGATCAAGCTTGTTGATCACACTTGTCATTTTATTATGGATTGAGCTTGTTGATCACCAATAGATGGATCACATGTTGTAGGTTAGACACAGCTGAGAGCTACGAATTGATGAGTTCACGGAACACACATGTTTCTCTCTTCAATCGAGCTACTGTAATGCCACTTGTTAATAAAGTCATAATGTGGCTTACGTGTTAAATAAAAGCAAGGTCATTGCTATGGGTTGTTTAAAGTGGCAATAAGTTCATCAAACACACATGTGTGCCCCTCCAATTGAGTTGCTGCTTGTTTGGTAGAATTGTAGTTAGATTTGATAGTCTTATTGCATATCGAGTGTGTGTCAAACAAAAATCAAGGTTAATATTAAGTAATTTGGCAAACCTTAAGAGTGAATTGATGGTCTTGAGTCATCAAGGGGCTGTGTGTTGGAGCCCTCAAAACTCATTTGACTTGCTTAACGCACTTACTTATTACTCTTTCTATGTCATTCTTGCAAAATAGGGCTCGGTGCTACATCTTGCTATTTCTAATTGCGAAGACATTTTTCCTTATCATCGCCCTTATTATTGCCCACAACTTCTAGCTCCTGTGAGGTAAAGCCACCCCTACCTCCAAGTAGTGCCTGTTTACATTGTATAGCGCCATGAAACCCAGCAAGAGTGATGTAGGTATCAAACCGAGGTTATTAGCGTATTACTATAGGGTGTTAGGGTTAATGCAAACCTTGTCCTTCCTTGAGGCATCTAGGGCTTCCGTCAAAGTTAAATGGTGGGTGGTGGTAGGGTTTAGCAGCGGTTGGGCTGCCGTGACTGGATCTCTCGCCTCAGGGTTTAACAAAAGCAGCAGCGACGCGATAACCAGATCCCTAACCGTGTCTCTCTGAGAATCCTTGTTCTTCGCAAAGGGAGCGGAGCCATGGGGCGTGTGATCAGAGGACAGAGGAAGGGAGCGGGGTCTGTATTCAGGGCTCACACACACAGGCGCAAGGGCCCCGCGCGCTTCCGCTCGCTGGACTACTCAGAGCGCAACGGCTACATCAAGGGCGTGGTCTCGGACGTGGTGCACGACTCCGGGCGCGGTGCCCCCCTCTGCAAGGTCACCTTCCGCCATCCCTTCCGCTTCAAGCACCAGAAGGAGCTTTTCATCGCCGCCGAGGGCATGTACTCCGGCCAGTTCGTGTACTGCGGCAAGAAGGCCTCGCTCTCCATCGGCAATGTCCTCCCCCTCAAGTCCGTCCCTGAGGGTGCCGTCGTCTGCAATGTTGAGCAGCGTGCTGGAGACCGTGGCTCCTTCGCCAGGGCCTCTGGTGATTATGTTATCGTCGTCAGCCACAACCCTGACAACAATACCACACGGTACGCTGAAACCGTTGTTATCTTCCAAGAGTCAGATCCAGGCTGAATTGTATGGTATTGTGAATCTATGTGATCAGTGATTCAGAAACGGTTGTTTGTCTTCAAAACAACTTCTATTTGTAGGAGTTCTGGTTTTTTTTTATCTTTTTAGGTCTGTAGCAGCTCATTAGCCTTTGATAGCTCCGTTTTTCCTTTGTTCGCTGAACTCTTTTTACTGGGACCGATTGGCAAGAGACCATCCTTAAGCCTCAAAACTGTAGAAAGCTGAAGTAGATTTGTCGTGAGGACCTGCCCTTGAACTAGCCACGTCCACTAGCTCATACTAGCTCATGAAAGATGAGACATTTACCCGTGACGAATTGATTAATGCCTATTTCTTTAGGCATGCCTTGCATCAGATTTGCAATGTTATAAGCTTAGAGAGCCTGTGAGAGTTACTACAATAAGTGTAAAAGTTCTTAGTAGACTTTTATGAGCTTGAATCTTCCCTTGACAATTGGACCATCATTTGTTGTACATATCCACATGCCTCTCTTCAATTGAGTTGCCTAGTGTTGCTTGTTAGTAAAGTCGTAATGTGCTTTAACATGTAGATTAATTTTTAATCACATGGTTTAGTATATAGAGCACATGTGAGGTGTAATTGGGGTTAGAGAAAATTTATGAGCCAAGACCCGAGAAAACAGGATGTCAAAGGCAAAAGTTGCTATAAGTTATACCACATAAGTTCTTAGTGATATTTGGTGCTAGTTGTTGGCCTAGGTCATTCATTTGGCCATAAGTGTCAATGGGTGACACTAGAGAAGTGACGTTTAATGATATCTAATGTCAATCTAATGGTCAAAGATGGTGTAGAGACACTTGGAAATGGAAGTTATCTAGTGAATTTAATTATTGGCAAGTTAGAATATCTTTTTGGGTAGTGAAATAATTGTTAGATTAATTTTCAGTACTTAAAGATTGAAAAGTAATATTTAATAATAAAAAATATTGAAAAAACCATTTGGGAAGGTTGCTACTTGTGCCCATGCAAGCTTGCAAAACGTCTTTAGAGGTTGGAAAGAGGCAAGCATTTAAGAGGATTTAGCTTGCAAGAGAGAGGGAGGAGATTTTGTTAGTTTGATTTGCAGTCATTGGAGAATCTTCTTAAGCAATTAGGGGCAAGAGAAGACTAATCAACAACAAGTGACAGCATTCGTAGGTTGTTGAGACAGGGCAGTAGTAATAAATGATTGATTATTTTCAAATCTTCGTAAAGAAAGTTTGAATTTTCTCTCTTCTTTGCATTTTCTCTCATCTCTCAACCTTTCTACAGCCTTGCTCTAAAGATTACAGCTTGAGATCACTAGAGGTGGAGAGATTTTAGATTTCTCTATTGTAAGCTTTAAATGAAGTAGAAATTAGGGTTTAATAGCTTCCTTGGGAAGCGTGCCAATAATTGGAAGCTTCAAGACTTGGATTCAACAAGGCTGAAGTTGATTTCAGTAAAATTCAAGTGGAGGGTTCAACAAATTTAATGAATTTGGGGCATTTTTCATCTCCATCAAAGTAGGTGAAGGCCAATTGACTACATGAATCAAGGGGCTAACTAAATTGAAGACTTGTAGGCCATTTTGGATATCAAGAGGAGTTGGAATACCGAAAGGGATTGGGAAAATCCCATTATACATCAATTTTTTTTTCAATTAAGTTAAAGAAATACCAAAAGGGGCACTAGTTTTGGGGCTTGCAGGGTGTCCGTTGTCCAAGATTGTGAGTTAATTTGTATTTCTCAGTTTTGTAATAAATGTTGCTGTTGAATCAAAGTTGTAATCGGGAAATTACCACCCATCCACGGAAGGTTGGTTTCACTAGGAATTAATAGCAGCGTTGCGCAGTCCTAAAGTCGTAATGTCGCTTTAACACAAACCTTCTAATCTCGAGTCCTCCAAGGCTTGTGCCAAAAAGAAGCAAGGTCATTGCAATGGGGTGTTTAGAGTGGCAACGAGCTTGTTGGGGTTGGTTGTTAACAAGAGGTAGAGTTTAGCAATATTAGGGCTGCCTTTGTTGGATCTTTGATCTTGGGAATTCATAGTAGTGTTATGCAGCCCGATCTTTGACCGCCGTCCCTTGTTATGCAGAGTCTAGGAATCCTTGTCCTCTTGGAGAGGAATGGGATGTGCGATCGGAATATAGAGAAAGAGAGAAATATGTTTAGGGCTCACATGCATGAGTGCAAGGGCCGGGCGTGGTGCTCCCCTCCACATGGTCATTTTTTGTCATCCAGGATTCCTCCCACTTTTTGTTCATTGTCGCCAAGGGCATGTACAGCAGCAAAAGCTTATGTAGGTCTTTCTACTCCGTTGGTAATAATACCCTGACAATAATACCGCATGTTATGCAGAAATTGCTTCTAGTATTCAAAGAAGTAGGTCTAGGCCGTGTTGCATAGTGTTGCAAATACTTGTGATTAGTGATGCAGAAACTGTTTTGTCTTCAAAGAATCAGATCCAGGCGGCATCTACGGTATTCTAATTAAATGTACAGTGCGTGGTAATTAAGTTGTTGCAAAAATATAAGGCCCAATGTCTTCTCCGTATGGTTGGGTTTTGCATGGCACTGCAAGTATGCTTGATCAATTAAGATATTGCAGAAGTTTCATTCCATCTGGCATTGTGAACATGTGTGCCCATCAGGTTATTGCTGCAGTAGAAGGGCCCAATGCCTTGTTCCTGTAGTTGGGGTTTGAACAGCATTGTGAATATGTGTGATTGATTAAGGTATTTCAGCAGTACAAGGATCTGATGCCTTGTCTCAATGGTTGGTTTTTGAACGGCATTGTGAATATGTCTAATCAACAAAGGTATTACTGCAACATCATCCTTATCATGTGGTGATTGGTGAACTGGGAAGTTCCTTGCCTTATTAATAGAAGCTGATTGCCTGAATTCTCATTATGCGCAAATTTCACTTTGGTAAGAACTTACGAGGGAACTCCAAGCAGACTTGAAAATGAGAGGGCTTTGAACCTTGGTCCTCCATGTCAGTATTCTAAGCCCACCAAGCAGACATGAAAGTAAGGGCTTCCCTCCCTTCTTCCAGCCTTTCTGTTTAGAAAAAGCTCCTATCTTGTATATTTTTTGTTATTAGATATTACCTTTTGTAGTTATGTAGGTATTTTGATTCTGCATTTCTTTTTACTCTCTTTGAATCCACCCTTGATTGCCTCAGTTTTTTATTCGGTGAATGTCTTTGAAATCAGATGCACACTGCACAGGCAACTTGGTTTAAGTCTCATCTCCACTTGTACAGTCTTATCTTATGTTTTTTTATAAAAAGGTTTCTAATAAAATGTGTGCTAAATGTGCAGTATCAAGTTGCCTTCTGGTGCAAAAAAGGTGGTACCTAGTAGCTGTCGTGCAATGATTGGTCAGGTAGCTGGTGGAGGCAGAACTGAAAAGCCAATGCTGAAGGCTGGGAATGCATACCATAAATTTAGAGTGAAAAGGAACTGCTGGCCCAAGGTTCGTGGTGTGGCCATGAACCCTGTTGAGCATCCCCATGGTGGAGGTAACCATCAACACATTGGTCATGCCAGTACTGTAAGAAGGGATGCCCCACCTGGTCAGAAAGTGGGTCTTATTGCTGCCAGAAGAACTGGAAGATTGCGTGGGCAGGCTGCAGCAGCTGCTGTTAAGGCTGACAAGGGTGCTTAAGGTGCAAGATCTTATTCCTCTCTGTTGGTTAGTTATTAACAGTTCTAGTTAGCTTTTGATGTAATATTTTTAGATCAATTAATCATTCATTTCACGATTATACTGAAAGTCAGGCAAATAAATGTGGGTTTACTCGTCTCAAAACAGTTGGTCGTATCACCTCTCCAGTATTTTTGACAAGTTGGATTTCCTTAATTCAGATCTGAAACTGTTGAGAGTAGTGTTTATACACCTTCAAATGCTTTACCATAACTCTGCTTTAATATTTTTGATGGGCTGGTTTTCAACCTTCCCTTCAGTCAGAACTAAAACTGCCGGTTGTGATTTACAACCGGAATGTCTTTACTTTTTAAGATTGTAGAATTGTGGCTTTGTAGTAAACATAGCTTCAAAAATTGAAACATTTTCTTTTGGCTTTTTGCAGACACTTATTGAGCACACATTGATCATATGGAGTACCATTTTTGCTAGATTACAGCTCCAAAGCTTTGCTTTCTCTGAAGAATGTAAGGCACAAATGATCAATGTAGCCACTTACCTGTCTATGCTGTATCCAAATACAAACTGTGCAATACACACTTGGAAGTGAGTATGCTTGAAAGAAGCAGTTAGTTTATAATCCAATGCATTGTGAGTAATCTAGTGCATTAAGTACTAGTTTGGTTAGATTTGTTATATCTTGTACTCCAACTCAACTGATTTGTTTGAAAAGGAACCTTCATAGATCAGGGTCATGCAGGCTGAACAAGGCATTTTCTGGTTACACCTAGGTAGCAGCAGTAACCGCTCACCTATGCATGAATGGGGAGGGAGGTCAGTCAACCACGGTTGAATTATAGGAAGTAGCTAGTCAACTGTGGTGGGTGAAGGCAGAAGCTGTAGCCACCTAGTTAATCCATGAATTTGGGGGGGGGGGGGAAGGCTATGAGAGAGTAGAGTACTTTATTATCGTCCATGGAAGGCCAAATTATGACCCATGGGACCTTTCCACATATACAACGATTCTCCTCCCTCGCAGTAGGAAAGGGTAGCTACGGTGAAAAAATGATCTATGCAGTTTGGTTCTTTTGAAAGTGTAACATGCGGGTGATGAGAGCCCCTAACTTTGATATAGGAGTAGTGGTCAGAAATTGATGAAGTGGCCCTTGTAAAGGGATATCGAAGTCAGCCCATATATGTGCTTATGCTGGGCATGCCATAATCATGTGCTCCTCTGATTCTACACTTTGTAGTCCCCATAGCTTGCATAACCTTGTCTCTCTTGCCTGTCCACTTCATGTGCTTGTCTCAATCAATAAAGTGTGTGATCGAGTTCAATGTCATGCAATACTCCGCCTAAATACCACTGAGAGCGGATTGGCTATGTATGGTTGCCCGTGCGCCTCTGCTTGCATATAGGATTCTCAACATGAAGAATAGATATGCACACTGTAATAAGCAAGTTTGCCATTTGCTCCTTTACTTTGATGTTTTGCTTGGTATGCTCGTAAGAGGTCTGATTGAAATGTGTCCATGCATATATCTTCGGATGCCATATTTAGATATCTATCCACTTCCCCTCCCTTTAAACCATTTTTCCATATTTAGCACCCATCTTGTTGAAAGCACATTACTTTTCCATGGTTTTTGTAGGTGTGTGCTAGCATCCCCATGCCCGTTTGGGGAGCCTACTGTCATCCATTTGACGTACTTGGGTGGCATATCTCAGTACTCGGATCATAGCATATGTATGTCAATTGGTCGATGGCCAGTTTCCAAAAGCATAAGTACATGTGGTGCGGTGCTTTTGATGCCCAAATGTCTACGAATAAAAGCTTTCTGTAGCTTCTCAATGTCGTTCCATGCAGATGAGGAGATACTCCCTCCCTACACTTCCACTCCATATAATACTGTCTGTAGAACATATGCATAAAAAATCATCCAGTGTATTTTTCAGCATATTGTATCTGTACGATTACAATCGTTTTCAAAGTGATAATACTTGCTTTTCCTTGCCGCTAATCGTCGCTCCACACGTCTGTAGGTATTTCAATCCCCAAGTATTTGAAAGTAGATACTATCTCTATAGACTGTCTCGCATAGTGTATTTTTGGTGGAGTCTTTGATTGCTTGGTGCGCACAACCATTAGCTTTGTTTTTGTTACATTCATCGTCAAACCAATATTGTTTTTGTAAACATACCAATATGCAAACATACCAATATGCGGGCTTTTGGCTTCCTCGTCATTCATAGCTGTGAGAAGTATTTCCTCTAGCTTATCAATGCATAAACCAAATAATGTAGGGGAGAGCGGGCAACCTTGTTTGACTCCCATATTACTCTCAAATACTTGTGACAGCCCGTTGCAACATCTGAGGAAGCACACCACTCGATATATCTGGTAAATTCCCGTGCATAGATAATTTAGGATACCTAATTCTTGCACTCATTGCCATAAGCCAACCCTTGGTACAATGTCAAAAGCCTTCTTAAAATCCACAAAACATCAATTCAAGGTTGCTCCCTCAAGCCGACTCTCATCCATAAGCACACATAAAGTAACCAAATGGTCTATAGTGTTATGACCAGGGCGAAAACCTACTTGTCCATAAGCTCGTTTGCTATTACTTTCTACCCATTTACTCAATTGCATTTTCAAGAGAGTGCTGAATAGCTTTGCCATGGTTGAACTGACCATAATCGTACGGTAGTTTGTGAGCAAATTGCGATCTCCTCCCTTATACAATAGTTGTATCCAATTATCTTGCCATTCTTGGGGAAAACCATATGCAAAAGCATGATGTATCACATGCAACATAGACAGTCTCGTCTCCTTTGTTGTCTATTTCAACATCTCCGCATTCAATGGCAAAGTATCACATGCTTTTTCATTAGCCATCTTGTTGAGGGCTACCTCCAATGTTTCTAAAGTGAACAGAGCACTAAATGGTTGCGTATGTACATCACATTTAATGGGTTGTACCCCTTTATGCATGTAAAGTTCTGTAACATACGATAGCATGTCAGCATATGTAAAATCCCCCATAACACTTGATCGTTTGGTTTGCAATTTTCTCCATGCTTGCATTGGACATTTCTCAAACTCCCTAGCATCTTCACTTTCTTTCGTCATTACATATCGTCGTCGCTTTTTACGCGTGAGAGCATTATACCGTTTTTCCGCCTCACTTCGTTCTTGTCCCTTAGGGAGGATTTTCAGCTTTCTACGTGTAGCTTTAGAGAGAGAGAGAGAGAGAGAGAGAGAGAGAGAGAGAGAGAGAGAGAGAGAGAGAGAGAGTAGTAGAAATATAGGAAGTTGTTAGTCAATTATGGTAGAAATATAGGACGTAGCTAATTCAAATCTGTTAAAGTTTTTGCATCAAGGTGAGTGTTTTGCCTCTACATGTTGCTGCTCTAATGGGAGGGAGATCAGTCAACCATGGTGGGGTATATATGTGTGGGTGGGCCAATGCTACCACCTAGGCCTTGCACCTGCTCCTTGCCTCTTGCGTTGGCCGAGTGGTATTGTGCCACTCTCCAAGCTGCCCATGAAATGATCCTTGGCCACTCCTTGTTGCTCAGCTAAGAGCCCTCCTTGGAGCTCTGAGAGGCTGAAACCGCGTTGTCTACTTGCCCACATCATAGTCGTTTGCTGAGGCGAGAGAGAGAGTGTGTGTGTTTATGTGAGAGAGAGAGAGATTGAGAGGTGTCCACCTTTGACATGGCTGCCTCCTTATTCTCCCTACCTTTGCGTGATGCTCACTCATCATGAATGAAAACAAACTACTAAGATTACAAGAGTTACTATAGAAGTTAATGACCTTAAGTACCCCAAGTTCTGTTACAAACTTGTACACTCCTAATACCCTTGATGTGGTCTTTGTCATATAGTTTTTTCGCGTTTCTTCATGCCACCCATTATGAAGTTCCCTTAGTAGTGTGTGAGAGACAATCTTCTTTTGCAATGCAGTTTTGCCAAGTTTGTGCATGAGATTCAATCTTCTTTTGTAGCATAGTTTTATTAATTATAGAATAAAACTATAGAAAAATTGTGTCAGTCCTTTTTATTCTAATTCCTTTTGTACTTCTTGTACTTTTATGGCATGGGTGGTGCTAGCAAGATAGTAAATAACCTTTATGTACATCTCTTTGTTAGGGTTGCTTTTAACTCAACTTGTTGATGTAGGGACCTTTCAAGATGTCCTTTGAGTCAAATAATGAAGGGTGTCTCTTAAAGACACATGCTTGCACATGACAATTTTCTAGGTGGCACCCTAAATTGTTTGTGTGTGTGTGTGTGTGTGTAGAAAGAGAGTATGCATTTGGAGGGGTGGCATATGCTAGGGTAACAAGAGGAACAACTTGCACATGTTTTCTTGCATTTCACAATCTCTTTGAAGGTTGCTTTTCTTAAGGACGTATTGCTAATTAAAAAAATGTGACAAGGTAAGGCTCAAGGCATTTAATTTGAATCCATCATTAAAATTTACTCTGTGTGTGTATAGAAAGAGAGATCATTTGGAGGGGGCATACATTAGGGTAAAAGGAGTACCTAAATAACTAAGTTGCACATGTTTAATAGTGTTTCACAATCTCTTTGAAGGTTGCTTTTTTGAAGGTTTTGTTGCTAATTAAAGAAATGCGACAAGGGAAGGCTTGAGGCATTGAATTTAAATCCATCATTAGGATTTACAATCACTAGTTGGTCTTGAAGTTCTAGATATATAAACCTTGGCTCATTGTTGCTATCCACATTATTGAGTCTAAGTGCTAGATTGGAAGGTACTTGGTCCATGATGAACAAAGGGGAAGTGGGAGATGTTAGTAAAGTGAGATTGCTTGCAATGATGATTCTTGTTGCAAAGAGAAGCTTAAAATTGCCCTCATTGAAGTATCCATTGATTGTTGATCTTGTTCAAGTTGCCTACACTAGATCATGACATAGCTAAATTGCGGAGTTAATTCATATATAGCACTTCAAAAATCTCCAAGTAGGTAAGGTGCCCCTTGATGGAGGAAGAAAGTGAAGGAAGGTTTGTAACTTATAAATTACTTTGGTCATAATGAAATGTGAAAGTTACCACATTTGACCAAGCAACTTTTTGGTTTTTGGTTGTATGTTTTGCAAGATACTCTTTATCAACATGATATCTTAGGTTATATGACAAGTTTTTAGCGAAATATGATTAGCTTCAAAAAATTGTAAGTGTTGTTCATCTAATAAATGCCATGCTCCTAAAATATTTAGAAACAAGGACTTGGATAAAAGACATATATAATTCCACTACGTATTCTTTGTTACACATGTCAATGTAGTTACTTCACATTTGATAATCTTTTGGATTACATGTAGTAGAATGTAATGGTTTGACCAAAGAAGATGCATGAGGTAGGAGAAGCCAATCTAGATGGTGCTACAAAGGAAATTCTATTCTTGGTGTAAAGAAGCTGATTCTCATAGGAACAATTAAACTAGAAATACAAAGAAATAGACTATTTGCTAAGAAACCATAGCCAAGGTGGCTAGGCATGAAATGATATTACAATGAATGGTTGAGAGGTTGTAGCATGGTATGCACCCCAAGCTATGGTGGCCAAGAGTATGCACCCTCTTAGATGGTGGGTCGTTGAGACCTCAAACATGAAATGTTGTAAAATGGCAAAAAGATCCTTGGCTAGTTACAACTTAGCCTTTTATACTTAACCCTACCCTAGTAGGCTAAATATTGGCTAAGGCATTAAGGCACTTTTACTCTATTACAAGCCATCCCGGCTTAGAAGAGCTTTGTCCTCAAAGCTAAATTTGGGACAAGATACAAGGATGAGTACAAAGATTGCTTGAAATAGATGTAGTCAATGTTGAAATAGGAGTTTATATTGAAGAATACCAAATAAGTTGATGAAGAAAAACCGTTTAAGTGGAACAACTATTGTAGTTGTTCAAAACAGGTTGCAGTAGAAATTAGGCCATATTTTGAAGTAGAAGTGTTCAATTTTCATGTGTGAACTATAGAAATGTAGAGGACAATATGTAGCATCTAGCCATGCCATAAAAATCAAAATTTGATGAAAATAAAGCAATTCATTTTTTAGTATAGAAATTTATTACAAGTTGATTACTGTTCAGTGAATGAACAATCCTCTTGAAGAAGCCATGAAAATTGTTCCAAATATGAAGCATGCTGCCAAGAAGATTCTTCCATAGGCAAACCCTTCCAATTTATAAGATACTTCACAAGAACTCGGTTCCTTAGAAATTTCTCCCGCTTACCAATCATCTTTTCAGGTTCATAAATGATTAAACCATCATTATCAAGGGGAGCTAGTTCTTCAAGAAATTGGATTTCAAGGCCAACATACTTCTTGAGCTGAGATACATGAAATACATTGTGGGTGCGTATAGTTGAAGGTAAATCAAGTTGATAGGCAAGGCCTTCAACTTGCTTAATTATTTGGTATGGACCATAATACCTATGAGCAAGTTTGTTATGTCCTCTCTTAAGAGAAGCATAACGGGATTTTGGAACCTTCAAGAAAATGCATTCACCTTTATCAAACTCCACACGTCTTCTTTTCTCATTCGCATAGGCCTTCATTGTCTCTTGAGCTTTTTCAATGTTATCTTTGCATTGTTTCATAAGAGCCTTCCATCTTCTCTAACTCTTCACAAGCATTGGGATTCAGCTCATCATGAAACAATGCGAAAGGCACGAACCTTGTAGCCATATAACACTTCAAAAGGAGACATTCCAAATACTCATGCGATGAGTATTATTGTAACAAAATTTTGCAAGATGAAGCTAATTGTCCCATGTGTTTTGTGTGCCATGGTAAAGATGACGCAAGTAAACATTTAGCCATTTGTTGACCCTTTCAGTTTGCCCATCTGTTTGTGGATGATATGTTGTACTAGGAGTCAAAATAGTTCCCATAGAAGAGAACAAACTTCTTCAAAAGCTGCCCATAAACTTGGTGTCACGATCGGATACAATCTTCATTGGCATTCCATTATCAAGCAAATGCTTTTCTTGAATGCCATGGATCCAATCCTTATGCACGGTTGAAATGGTAGAGATAGAACATGTCCACATTCTTGATAAGGCATTTGCCACCACATTATCTTTTCCAGCCATATTAGATATCTTGAAGTTATATCCTCGAAGAGTAGCCAACCATCTTCATTGCTTGGGAGACAAATTTGGTTATGAAAGGAAGTATTTCAGCACACGATGATCGCTTTTGACCTTGAAATGGTTGCCATATATGTAATGATGCCACCTTTTAATAGCGTGCAATATTGCCAACATCTCTTGCTCATAAACATGTAATTGACGCTCCTTGTCATCAAGGTTTTGGCTTTCATAAGCTAACACTTCATGATCTTGACATAAAACATCCCCAATTCCTCTTCCACTAGTATCTGCACATATGATAAATTCCTTAGAGAAATCCGAGTATACAAGGATAGGTACCGAAATTAAAAGAGATTTTAGCTCATTGAAATTTTGATCGGCGATGGAGTTTCAAAAGAAAGTTGCCTTTTTAGGTCTATCTATCAATGGAGGTGCCACATGAGCATAATTCTTGATGAACCTCCTATAGAAGGATGATAACCCAAGGAATCCTCTCAAAGAGGCTGCATTTGTAGGAGTAGGCCATTCTTTAACACATTTTATCTTGTTGGGATCCACTCTAATGCCTTGCTCTTCAACAACATGACCTAAGTATTCAACTTCATCTTCCATGAAATAACACTTTATCTTGGCAAAGAGTATATTCGTAATGTGTCAAAGACCTCTCGTATATGCTTCAAATGCTTATCCTAGGATTTTCTCTGATACCAATGTAAAGAAGCTAATTCCCACAATAACAATTAAATAAAAAATACAAGGAAATAGACTATTTACCAAGAAACTATAGCCAAGGTGGTTAGGTATGAAATGATATTACCATGAACATGACCTTCCCATTGGATCAAAGATGTGCTATGATACCAATGTAAATAAGCTAATTCCCATAGGAACAATTAAACTAGAAATACAAAGAAATATACTATTTACTAAGAAACCATAGCCAAGGTGGCTAGGCATGAAATGATATCACCATGAATGGCTGAGAATCAAGTGATGAGAGGTTGTAGCATGGTATGCACCCCAAGCTATGGTGGCCAAGAGTATGCACTCTCTTAGATGGTAGGAGGTTGAGATTTCAAACATGAAATTTTGTAAAATGGCAAAAAGATCCTTGGCTAGTCACAACTTAGCCTTTTATACTTAATCCTAGTAGGCCAAATATTAGCTAATGTATTAAGGCACTTTTACTCTATTATAATTGGAAGGTGATGTGATCGGTTTTGTAACCTCTAGTAACTTATAGCATAAGGATCCAACTAATTTGTATCCCTTATAACATGGCACAACGTATCAGATTCCTTTACAATCTTCTTAAACACGAACTCATATATACTTTTGGCTTATGAACTTATCTATATATACATTTGACTTGTGAACTTACCATATATACTTTTGGTTTGTGAGATGATGTTCATATCAATATATGACCTAGTACTTGAAGGGAGATGCTTGATTAGAAGCACAAGTTAAGTGAAAGTAAGAGGGATGTGAGCTATTGAGTATGGAGTAAGAGAGCAAGAGGGAGAGACAAGATGTGGAAACTTCAATAGTCACAATGTGTGGTTGGCCTTCCCTTATTCGGTATTCATTGAAAGAATAAAGTGATAGTGATGGATATTCACCACTTGTAGCGTACAAGTGTGTAGTCATTGTATGTGAAGTAAGTAAAGGGCAATGTAGGCACGCTGAAGGGAGAAGCTCGAGTAGAAGCACAAGCAAGCAGAAGTAACACATATGTGAGCTATGGAGGATGGAGCAAGAGAGTAAGAGGGAGAGACACAAGATATGGAGACTCCAACAATCACAATGTGTGACGACCTTCTCTATTTAATAGTCGCTGAAATAATAAAGAATAAAGTGACAATGATGGGAGTTCGCTACCTGGACTGTAAATATGTGCAGTCACGATGTGTGAAATAAATATATGGCGGTGTAGGCACAGGGGTCTTTATCCCCAACAACCTTCCACTTAAAAGGCGAATGTGCCTCTAGCGAGGAGAGAATAAGAAAAAGGTGACGAGGTACAAGAGGATAAGGAAAGACCTCATCTCATCCTATGCCCATTATCTTCTTAAGAAAGGCAAAACGTTCTATTGAGAGACTTTTAGTGAGTAGATTTGTAGGATTATCATCAATCGAGATCTTGACAAGCTTAGCAAACTTGTCCTCTATCACCTCTGTGATGAATTGATAGTGCACCTCAATATGCCTTATTTTCGCATGAAAGACTGGATTGAATAGCACTCATAGAATCCGAATGCAATGTAAGAGTAACGGTAATATGAAGGTCTCGGTCTAACCGGAGGGTCTCCTTGCAAGCCTCAATGGTTGCAATATATTGTGTCTTAGTAGTATATAAGGTCATGCATTTTTGCACCCTAGACATCCAAGAAACAGCACCTTAAGCAAAAGTGAAGACATGCCTAGAGACTTTCTACTATCTGCATGTCTTGCATAGTTGGAGTTAGTGGAATCAACAACTATAGTAACTTGGCCACTATAGCAAATACACATGCTTGCAGTGTCTTTCAAGTACCTCATGATATCCTTCACGATGTTCCAATGTTGATGACTAGGTGTAGCCATATAACGTATCACAATTCCCTAGGTGCTTGCTTAAGGCCATAAAGATTCTTTCTCAACTTGCACACTAGGTTTTCCTTGATCTTTTTCATAAAGCCCTTAGGCTGTTGCATGTGGATATCCTCATGCAAGTCCTTATATAGAAAATCCATTTTCATATCCATCTAATAGAGATCAAAATCTAAATGCGCATCCAAGGCCAAGACCAATCATAGGGTAGCCATCTTGACTATAGGAGATCTCATCGAACTTAATACCATGAACTTGCTTAAAATCCTTATCAACCAATTTGGCCTTATATGTTGACTTGGGGCGTCCAAAAGTACTCTTCAACTTATACATCCACTTGTATGGCAATGTATGTTTCCCATTGGGCAAAGAAAACAAATCCCATGTATGGTTTTTTTCTACAGTGAATCAAACTTTGATTACGTGGCCCTCTTACAAGAGTGACTATCACCTTTGCGCATAGTAAGAGAAGAGGCTCACCAAAATGTGTCACCATAATATAGTCCATGAAGGGCGCAAACTGATCAAGGTGATGCTTATCTTTTGTAGATCCTTACAAAACAGGCTATGGTGGATGTATATCTTGTTTAACATCATGGTCATGGGGTCAGTAGAGCATCGAATGCAGGTTGTCTAGTTGGTTGTATAGTAACAAGAGGATCCTCCCAAAAGATCACCCGATGGACCTTAACTATATGCTCAGGTTGCTTATGCATCTTCTCCTCATGAAAGATAACATTATGGTTGCAGTGGATGATCTTCCAAGCATGCGGATCCCATCCCATAGGTGATAATCCATCTCACATGCACCTCTATAACCAAAAAATATACATTTCACTAACTTAGGATCCATCTTATTGCGTTTGTCCTTGGGAATAGGACGAAAAGCCTTGCATCCAAAGACACAAATGAGCATATGACGAAGGTTTTTCAGACCATACCTCCTCTATAGCATGGCAATCAATAGTAGTGCATGGGGATTTGTTTGTCAAGTGTATGGCAATAGTAACTTCCTTAGCCCTAAAATGTTGCGGTAGGCATGCTTGGCTAAGCATACTACATACTCTCTTCTGAATCATCTTATTCATACACTTTGCAACATCATTTTCAAGTGGGATATAGGGGCTAGTCAATTGACGCTTAATACCCCTGTCATTGTAAAACTGTTCAAATGCCTTAGAGACATATTCACCCCATTGTCAAATCATAGACATTTTAGGCTATACCTAGATTGGTTTTCAACAAGAGCAAGCCAACACTAAAAGGTAGATAAGACTTTTGATTTTTGCTTAATAGGATATGCCTAGAGGTTATGTGAGTAATCATCAATGAAAGTTATGAAATAATTTATGTCACCTAGTGAGATTGACAAGGCATAGGACCACATAGAGGTTATGTGAGTAATCATCAATGAAAGTCATGAAATACTTTATGCCACCTAGTGAGTGACAAGGCATATGACCACATACATTAGAATAAACGAGAGCTAGAGGCTCACCCATGCGCATAATGCGAAACTTTTTATGAAAGGTTTGTGCCAGCCAGCCATAAAGATAATGATTACAAGAATCAAAACATTTGTAATCAAAAGAAGGAAGATATTGCAAACGAGTAAGCATTTTCATTTCCTTTAAGAACATGCCCAAGGCAATGATGCTATAAAGATACATGTGGTATGTCAGCCACAACCAAAACGTGGTCTATAGACCCAGATACAAGCAAGGGATAGAGGCTGCCAGCCTTGGCACCTCAAGCAAAGGCAAGATTTCCATGGGTAATCTTCCATGCAGAATCACCAAAAGATACATAATAGTCTACATCATCCAACTGTCCAAGGGAGAGTATGAATTTGGTCAAAGCTAGAACATATCGTACATCATGCAAAAAAAAAGTGTTGCTCAAAGTAAACTATAGTCTAACATCACCAATGCCAATAATATCCAATATTAAGTTATTTCCCAGTCTCACAGAACCTATTATGTTACGATATGATGAAACCAATTCCTATGCGGGGTAATATGGAAAGAAGCCTTTTGAATCAAACAACTAACACATAAAAAGTGGACAGAGCATCAACCAACTGACTATCATTAAGAGAAGAAGCTATCGAGACATCATTAGAGGGCTGCATTACATTTATCTCCTTAATCTTTACACTGGACTTACTTAGGAACAATGTTGCAATCATGAAACTTTTCTTGCACTTTGCTTTGCCTTTCTCTTTGCGCTTATCATTGTGCATCTTATGGCATTGTGGTTGAATATGACCCTGCTTTTCATAATAATGAGATACAAGAGAGGCATTATGACCACATGACTTACTAAGAGATCGCTTGTGAGACTCAGACCTCTGTGAGTCTCTACCATGGTAGTCATTATTGCTCTTACTATCATGTCTATCCCTACTAGCCAATGGATGAGAAGTACGTGATGCATCCACATTCTTTCTGTTTATCTCCTCTATGAGTAAGGCACCCTCGACATCCTGAAGTTTTAAACCATCTCTAGGCATATAAGCACACATGGCAGTACGAAAAGTATCCCATGACTTAGGAAGTATCACAAACAAGTACAAGGGAGTAAGACTATCCTTAAACTCAATACCCCGTGAAGCTAGTTGGTTGAAAATCAAATGAAACTCATTCAAATGTGCGGATACACTAGTCCCTTCCTTCATATGAAGGTCCATGAGTTGTTTTGGCCAATACATTTGTGAACCATGACTTTGCTTGTCATAAAGATTGCATATCTTTTCCCATAATTGCCAAGCATTATCATCAAGTGCCATAACATTGAATAAACCTATTTAGACAATGACAAAATAAGAGTGGATTTAGATAGCCCATCCAACTCATCCCAAGTATCCTACTCAATGCCTTTGAGCTTTATACTCTTGGTTTTCAAAGGCCACAAACATGCTACTTTTAAACTAGTACTTGCTATATTTGCATCTTCCAATAATAAGTGAAATTAGTGCAATCAAGCTTTTTAATATTAAAAATAGCACTATCATTCAAAGAACCAACCATAATGACTATATACCATTGCAAATCTCTATCAGTAGTCATGTTTGTCATGCCTTGTTATCTCTTATCTGTGAGCTAGACGAGGACTATAGGAGCTTTGACATGTCTGTCACTTGCTTTGATGGAGGAGGTAGCTCATTCTAGAGTACTCAATTTATTGCCTTTTAGTGCATTTTCTCCTCTAGTCAGGATTTTGTGTATATTCTCTAGGTAGTTTCTACATTTATTAGTCTGCCTCACCTATTGGACATTGTCTACTATTTTTGGGTTTTTTAAAAGCACTTTTGGCATTTTATCAAGATTAAATACTAGTCAATAGCATTAAAATTGGTTGGCCATATTTTGGGCCCCGAATTTCAAGTTGGCCAAATTTGGAGGTATTTGGCTATTTATAGCCTTCCTCACTCAATTGGTAGATCATTCATTCATCTTCCTCCTTCCCTAGTAGGTGCACACTTCGACTTCATTATCTTTTTGTGTCGTCTCTAGTGCTGCCCTCATCATCATCTTGATTTGGTGCCCTAATTGACGCTGTGGGTTACATGTAAGGACTAATCAATCTCCTTTCACTTTCTTGTTCGTATCACCATTCTTTCTTGTTTAGTGCAGATTTCATTCTTCTTTTCTTGCAGTCTCTCTATAGTGAAGAACGGAGGTCATCTAGCTCATTTGTACGGGAGCCCTCTCCTCATTCTCTCCATGTCTCACTGAAGGCCCATTCTATTGGCCTTGATATGCCATTCATAGCACCCTCTACACATGTGCATGTACTCCCTTCTTTACCCAAAGAGGACCAGCTTGATGGTTTAAACTAGTCACTTTGGTCGTGTAAGGTGGGGTGATTGATACCTCTGATCTTTGGGAGTTTGTTACCTACCCTGTTCCCTGTCCAATGGAGGATCCCACCATTGGATCATCGATGGATTGTGCGGCCTTATGGGATTAGCTTAACTCTAGAGCTTGATCTTTCCTTTTTATGAGCTTACAGGATTCTGTCCTAGTGCATGTGCGAAGGTTATAGAAAACAATGAAAGTGTGCCAGACAAAGCTTGCTTCTTTGTACCATTAGAAGACATTTGTCTACCAAATTACTCTCGAGAAGAAATTATGGATACTCATTGTTGTTTATGATTCTCCTTTCATGAAGGATCACATTAATATGTTGGAGGATATGTGGGTTGAGCTTGCATCCCTTGGTAGGACGATCTCTTCTGAGGATATGGCTATGATTCTTTTGACTTAGGTGCCATCCCCCTAGTTTGATATCTTCTATACTAGCCTTCTTACATCAAGGACTCATGAGAAGCTTCTATGGGAGGAGCTTGCCCTGCTTGTTTTGGAGCATGACGAGTGCGTCAAAGAGGTTGCTAGTGGATCCACCTCCACCAAAGCTTTTGTCATAGGTTTGGGAGGAGGGTGTCAAAAAGTGGAGCAACAATGGAAGCGTAAACATATGATGTAATAAACTATTGAATCATAAGAGAAAAGAGAAAGGGAAAGAAAGAACACTAAAGAGCACAATACAGATGAGAACTCAGATGCATGCTCAAGAAATGGAATCCATATATTAGCTGTCGCATACAACAGTGAGATTGGTTGTGTGGGCACTGGCACTGGCTCATCTCCCCAGTAGAAGATCCACAAGTGATGATGAGTGACTGATTGATTGAGGAGGAAGAGCCAGAATAAATAGGACAAAAATATATCCTCAAAATGATAAGGTTAGACAATAATAAATGCTCAATATGACCATAGAATGACACAAATAAAAAATGCCTAAATAATGTCCCCAGCCTCCTCTGAATGCATATACTCACACATGAGCTGACATATTTGCTAACAGAGGGAGGAACAAGAAAGAGATGTCAAAGGGTAAAAGACATGAGAGTTCTTTAGGCTCTAACTCCAACTCAGAGAAGCCTCAATGCCCATACTCTTATTCGAAGAGAGGCAGAGACAGACAAAGAGTAGAGCAGACTCAAGAGCCTTCAGGCTCATATTCCATCTTCTTTTGTTATTCCACACAATCTCTTAAAAAAACACAAAGTAAGAGTAAGTGTTACTCTAGGTCTAACTAACCAATATCCGACTAAGGTTAGATTAACCCTACACCGACTTATTCAATGGCACACACATGAACGGTTGTATCTAGATGGAGTCGGTCTGTCACACATGACATAAAGAAGGATGGGGAAATATTGAGAGCTTGATTTCTAACACTCCCCCTCAAGCTCAACCATCTGCAACACTCCAAGTAGCTTCTTAAAATAGATGAACTTATCTCTACCAAGTGATTTGGTAAAGTTATCTGCTACCTGGTCTTTAGTCTTCACATGTATTAAGTCAATCTGCTCTGCTAGTACCATTTCTTTAATGACATGGTAGTGAACTTAATGTGTTTTGATCTTGCATGTTAGACGGGATTGCTTGCAAGTATAACACTGCTCAGATTATCATAATGTAGCTTCACTTTGCTGTTCAAGTGGATCCCCAAGTCAGTCAGTAACTTCTGTAGCCAAATAGCTTCATAGGCCTCTAAGGCCACACCAGGGTACTCAACTTCTGTACTAGACAATGCAACTGTAGGTTGTTTCTTACTCTGCCACCTGATCATGCTGCTACCCAATTCAAATGCATAGCCACTAGTTGACCTCTTATCATAAGCACAACTAGCCCAGTTAGCATCAGTAAACCCTGCCAAGTCAAGGGGTTTCCCATATGTATAAAACAACCCATAATTTGTCGTAGCCTTTACATATCTCATGATTCTCCTGACTGCATCCAAATGCGGTTTGCGAGGCTTCTGCATGAACTGACTGATCATCCCCACAACATAGCTCAAGGTAGGACAAGTAATGGTCAAGTAGATCAAGTTGCCTACCATTTGCCTATACATGGTTACATTCTCAATCTCTGTCCCAACAACAATCTGTAGCTTGACATTTTGCTCTAAGGGTGTATCCATAGGCTTGCATTCAACCATACCATACTTCTCAACATGTCATGAGCATATTGTTTCTGTAGCAACCATATGCCTTGAGGCGTAGACGCTGCCTCAATGCCTAGAAAATATTTTAGCTCACCAAGATCTTTGACTTTAAATTTGGCTTGCAAACATGATTTAATGTCAGCAATCCCGCTCTCATAATCTCCAGTGATGATAAGATCATCAGCATAGACAACCAGAAATACATAGCCATGATCTGTCTTTTTCACAAACAAACTGTGATCAGCATCACCCAATTTAAACCCATGCTACTGTAAACAACTACTAATTCGAGCATTCCATGCTCTGGGTGCTTGTTTCATTCCATATAATGCCTTTTTCAGCCTGTATACATGTGTTGGAAATTCTGGATGCACATAGCCTTTAGGTTGCTCCATGTAGATCTCTTCTTGCAACTCACCATTTAGAAATGCATTTTTTACATCCATCTGCCATAGTTTCCAGCCTTTAGCTGATGCCAATGCAATGACAGTTTTGATAGTAGCCATTTTAGCCACAAGGTTGAAAGTCTCCTCATAGTCAAGACCGTACTGTTGCGCATACCCTTTTGCAACTAGCCTGGCCTTGTAGCGTTCCAATGACCCATCTGATTTGCACTTAACCTTGTACACCCATTTGCAGCCAATGGGAACTTTGCCATCGGGCAACTGCACTAAATCCCATGTTCCATTTTCAGCCAAAGCTGAATACTCCTCATCCATGGCAGCATGGCAGTTCTCATCTGCAACTTCCTCATCAAACTTGGTTGGCTCTTTAAACCCTGTCACCTTCATCATATAAGCATAATGACGGGCTGAATATCTAGTGTAAGTGTACCTATCAACTGGCCTTCTGATCCTCTCAGATCTCCTCAACTGTGGCTCACTCTGAGCCTGCCTCTCATGAGGCAGTACATACCGATTTTGCCTACCACCTGGTGTCATAACATATGAAATCCCCAACTCACTATCCAAGCTATCACTGTTGGACGACTCATAACCTGCAGTAAGTGGTCCTATTACATCCTTAAACACTTTTTCCCCAAGGGCATAACCAAGCAGTCTATCACTTAGAATGCAACCAATGTGTTGATTTGTGGGCAATGGAGCTTCAGCTTGCATTAGGCGCAGTCACACAGATCTCTAATCTTGTTCTAGCAACACGTGATGAAGATAATGATGATGAACAGGCACTCTAATGTGCTCAATGAAGTCTTACAAGTCTCCCCAACAAGCCATTGCCAGCATTTCATCCAACGAAGACCACAACCTTACAGTGCATACCTTCAAGAAACAATGGCAGCCTGCTTGACCTTTGACAAACCTGAGTCTTCAACTTCTTCAAATCTTCTTTAGTTCCTCCTGCTCCTGAGAGTCCACCAGACTAAGCTCTGATACCATATTCGAAGAGAGGCAGAGACATACAAAGAGTAGAGCAGATTCAAGAGCCTTTAGGTTCATATTCCATCTTCTTTTGTTATTCCACACAATCTCTAAAAAAACACAAAGTAAGAGTAAGTGTTACACTAGGTCTAACTGACCAATACCCGACTAAGGTTAGATTAACCCTACACCGACTTATTCAATGACACACACATGAATAGCTGTATCTAGTTGGAGTCGGTCTATCACACATGACATAAAGAAGGATGGGGAAATACTGAGAGCTTGATTTCTAACAACTCTGGGAAGGGAACATATCTAGAGGAGAAATATTGGAAGAAGTACCCTCACCTTCATTTGGGAGTGAAGGATGGAGCTAAAACATCTGATCCTTCTACCTCTACTCTAGTGATTATCCGCCGTGAGATAGTGTTTCTTCATATTATTGAGTTGGAGGAGCCTTCTTTAGTAGTTGCCTTGTGTTTTGAGAGGCCTTGGCTAGTTGATAGTGGAGCTTCTAGATATATGATTGCACAAGGTGATTTGTTGCAAGATCTATGCCCTTCTAAGGGTTTCATCACTGTTGGTGACATTGTATCGGTGCCTATTAGTGGTGTTGGCATTGTGCCTTTGTTTCCCAACCATGCTTTGAGCTCCCTTTCACAAGCCCTTTATGTTTTGGACTTAGGATTTCCACTCCTCTTAGTTTATGGCCTTACGAGGCTTGATACTTGGGTTATCTTTACTAAGCAGACTGTTTGTATTGAGGATTTTTCTATAGGGGCCATTATCGTGACAGGTTGAGTGGGCTTTACATGCTCCATTTCCCTTCTCTTATGCAGGGTCCTTTGAGGCAGTTGTTTGTTGCTACACCCATTCTGGCTCTTGTGCACCATCTATTCCATAGGTTTCTTCCCATCCCCCACCCTCTCCTCTAGTGGTTTCCTCGTACACTCCATCCCTTTTTGAGGGGGATGATCTCGGTAATGTAGCTATGGATTCCTTGACCCCTAGTGTTTTAGAGGGGGTTTCCTATGATCATGAGGAGCTTTTTCATCAGCAATCTACATCGATGGACTTCATCGACTTTGGCATTCCTCTTGCCACCCCAGATCCATTTCTTCATTGGCCTTTCGCCACATCTAGGATCTAAGAGGGGGTGTTAGCAGTCATGTTTGTCATGCCTTATCATCTCCTACCTGTGAGCCTCAGTTTGAGCTAGAGGACTTTAGGAGCTCTGATATGTCTGTCACTTGTTTTGGTGGAGGAGGTAGCTTATTCTAGAGCACTC
The DNA here is from genome assembly GCF_053477565.2 of Lygodium microphyllum. Lineage (NCBI taxonomy): Eukaryota > Viridiplantae > Streptophyta > Polypodiopsida > Schizaeales > Lygodiaceae > Lygodium > Lygodium microphyllum. The sequence goes on from NC_141155.1 coordinate 9,231,532, forward strand.
AATTTATTGCATTTCAACGCATTTTCTCCTCGAATCAGGATTTTGTGTGCATTTCACAAGTAGTTTCTTTATTTATTAGTTTGCCTCACTTCTCGAACATTATCCACTATTTTCAAGATTTTTTTGAGTACTTTTGATATTTTACCAGTATTAAATATTGGTCAAACCAACATTAAATGCTAGTAGACCATATTTTTAGCCCCAAATTTTAGGTTAGCTAGATTTAGGGACATTTGGCTATTTATAGTCTCCACCACTCAATTGGTAGATCATTCATTTGTCTCTCCCCTTCCCTAGCACGTGCACAGTTCAACTTCGTCATCTTTCTTCGTCTCTGGTGTTGCTGTCATCATCAGCTTGATCTAGTGCCCTCACTAATGCTATGGGCTATTGCTATGGGCTACGTACAAGGATTGATCAGTCTCTTTTTCCTTTCCTGTTTGTATCACCATTCTTTCTTATTTAGTGTAGATTTCATTCTTCTTTTCTTGCAATCTCTTTTTGTTCCTTTGTCTCAGTGTTTTCGTTCCTTTCTGTTGTGCACTCTCACAAACTCAAGAGTACATGCTATTGTAAATGAGTGCAAAACAGCCCCAAATCTCAACTCAAGCAAGGACAAATAGAGGGATAATAAAAAAAATATAGAGCTATCCACTAATGCAAGTAATAGACTGTAAAATTGAAGTATTTGCTCTCATAAAGAATGCTGAAAACTGTAATCATAGTACTACTATAATAAATGCAGTTGTATGGCCAGAACCAACTATGGGTAATCAATCAAGGAAAGCCAACAACCAACTATGGGCATTCAATCAAGGAAAGCCAGGCTCCCACTGCTAGGAATATCTAAGAAAAATCAAGATATATAAAAGCAACCAACAATAGATAGGCATACAATTGGTACTACTAAGATCTATCATGGCCTCAAGGTGTTAGTAAACCATACATCCAATATGCATAGGTGTCATGCATATAGTAGATCTTAGGGATAACAAAAGAGAATTGCTAAATACATAACCAACTAAGCAAAAGGTAATGTAGCTCAACACATAGCAAGAAGTATATATACATCTCTGATATCATGTTGATAGAGATAAGCATCGAGATCCAAGATGTTGAGCTAAAACATGCTTTACAACTAATTAGCATCTTTAAATAGCCCCAAAATACGTTTAATTAATGAAAATAACAAGTTTAGTATGCAGTTTGAGAAAGTTTCAGTGGTCCCTGAAACCCTAAATTTTTGTAGCACCATTCAACATCTATATATAAATAGACATGTTGCCCACCATTCAACCTCATTCCTTCTATGTAGATCGTTACCCTTGTTTGTGGATTTCAGCCATTATTCTTTATCCATGTAGTGGTTCATCCTTCACGATTGTTACCACTTCTTCCACAGCTCCTTGAGTGCCTAGTGCCTTCTTCCACAATTGTCACCCACTATCTAGCACCTCTCTCTAGCTGCATTCGGCATCCCTATCATCACTAGCTCCTCTTGCTGCTTCTGTTTAGAGTCCACAGTCTCCTTGGCATCAGGTGGCATCCCTCCCACAACATCTGACATCAGTCTTGTAGTCTGTGTTTGGCCTTTTCTGCTCTAGGTGGTAGTTGGTGGCTATCTCCTCCTAGCTGGTGGCCATACTATAGCTGCATTTGTAGCTTTCTATTGTCACCCTCTAGCCCAGGCATCATCCTTGTTGTCGCCTTTGTATTCTCACTACTACCTGATGATTAGCATTTGGTGTTTCCTTGTCTTCTACACTTCTAATGTGGTCATAGCACTTGAGGATTCATCTCCAGTGGATGTCACTCTCCGACACTACATTGCTCTATCCTTGGGAATTTTGTATACTCTTAAATTCATTTACAACATTCATTCACTTCAAAATTTCTTCTCTTTGTACTTGTCTCTATGTTTGAGTTTTGTGTTTTGCTTTTAGGGTTTGAGTTTTGCTTGCCATTATCTGAGTTTTTGTGTTTTAGTTGTGGTTGTACATGTTGTGTTTCCTCAGTGCAAACCCTAGCATATCTTCACATAGTATTAGAGCTGGTGCTCTTCTAAAGAGTATCATGCAGTGATTATGGAGGCTAGTCATTGTGCGAGACTCGTGGGCAACTCGATTCTAACTCATAATGTTTCAAGCATCTTCTTCTATGGATCCTATGATGCCCTATCAAGGTTCTCCATCATTGGAGGCTCTGAGAAGGCATTATGGTCTCGAGGAGGAGGTAGACACACCTTTACCTTTACCCTCTTCTTCTTCTCATTTTTGTCATCTTATAGATGAGGAGTACTTGTTCATCTATCACTTTTTCATTTCTCTCTGACACTACCTATCCTCCATTCACTACACCTCCTGATGCATTGCTAGTTGGAATGCAACCCTTTAACATTGTACCTTCCACATACCCCCACTTTACCACATCCTTCCACTCTAGGATAGTTGTGATGGGCATCCCCCTCACTACCCCCAGATGCTCACAACCCCCCTCCCCAAACCTTTCAGATGTAGGGATATCCATTCTCTGCTTATGACTCTCATTACACATTCCTTGGGTCACTCCCATGTAGGGATTTCCACCCTTTGCTCCATGTGTCCCTATCCCTCCACCATGGGCTCCTTATGCACTCGTATGCATGGTTGACACTTTGGGATTCCTTCCCAAGTGAACTCCACTCCACCTTATCCCCATATCCATCTTACCCCCATTACATTAGCGGGAGTTTGAGGTCATTTTTTGGCCTTTTAGCATCTAGAGAGAGAGTGCGCTCCACCAATGAGAAGGCTTCTATGATCTTTTTTTTTGAAAAATTATTTTTGTAAGTTTGGAAAATAAATTTGGCATTTTCGATATCATTAGTTTTATTGAAATGAGTAGAGTAATTGTCGCTTTATAGTAGTAAACCGGAGTGACTACCATTTTCCAATAGTAATGTTTTGTCGTCATATTTTAGCTATTTCTCTTATCAAGGGGAAAAAAGATAGCGAAAGCCTCTTCTTATTTGAAATCTTTAAGTGCTCAATGCTCGTTCCCTCTCTCTTGCCTCCACTCTGCTTCCTTTTGGAGTTTTTTTTTTTGTTTTCTCTCTAGTATAAAGGTTTTTGTTTCTTATTCACCTTGTAACTAACAAGACCATTTGATGTTAATGGACTTGTATCCATCAAGCGTTTCTAAGAGTGGAAGCCAATAGAATGTGTGGTAGATGTTATGGATGTCAACCACGGCTCTATTGGCAAAGAGCTGTATGACCATAGCCATTTCCATGGACTTCTTCTCTAGCACTAAAGTCCAGACCTTAAGAACCATGTTTTTAGTGAAGCACGCAGCTGGAGACAATATCCTAGAGTTTACAAATGTAGACTGGGATACAAAGGTACAAAATGGAATCACCTGCAAGGTCAAACTAGATTTTGTTGTCTACAAGTATATGATTGTCACTCAAAAATTCATTATGATATTTTTGTATAGAAGATGGCACCATGTTTGTGGAAAATTGGTGCCACTAGACCAAGACATGAGGGAGTTTTATCGAAATTCATTACAAGATATTGATGTTTGGATGGATTGTGGACTTTTGATCATTATGAAGGTAGGTTCAATGTGCACATTAGGATAATTGAGGACGGACTTGCACAATGAAGACATCCAAATTCCTACTTTGTTTAGCTTCTATATTGATGATAAAAAGGTGTATTGCTATTTGCATTATTTATCTTGCTTTACATTCACATGATTAAAGAAATTGTTTGCATCACATTATCTCTAACTACTCTCTCGATGCTTGCTAGGTCCCAATAAGAAAAGAAAAAGAGCTTCATATGTACAGTTACAGGACAAGAGGTGCCTACTTGCAAGATTCAGGGAGATACACCTACAATCAAGGTTGGAACTATGAAAGAAAGATACATGTCATCATCACCTAAGAAGTCCATCTACACTCAGTAATCGCAAAATGAAGCTAGCCTCACTCCTATATAAAGAGATAAGTTGCTGCAACAATAGTGACAGAGATCGACATAGGTAGAGAGTGAGAACATAAAAATAGAATAGAAGTGCAAACATAAAGTAGAATAGGTTGAAGTTTAAGCATCACAATTAACATTTGGATAGCATATTCCCTAGCTCTCAACACTTACTTTGTATTTTGGAATCATTTCATACTTCTGTCTAGGATTATCTTTATTGGTGGTTTTCTTTGTCTTAGGGTACCAAAATTGGTAGTTTTTGGTACTTCCTTAGTACCATTTTTGTCGGTCTAATTGTACCATTATTGGTAGTCTTGGTACTTTTGAGTATCAAATTTGGTAGTCCCACAATACCTTTCTGTGGCATCTGGGTACTTTGTACATGATAAATAGGTTCATACATGCAGGTTTCTTATGCCTCATTTGAGTAATCTCTCATATCAGTGTGTACTAGTCTACTTTGGGCCATGAGTAAATCACATTAGAGCTACCTATTGTTGAGAACGACATTGAATTTGAGTAGCCTACACTTGGAGTGTCACGACCAAGTGACATGGGGGTTGTTACAAGGAGGTGCCTCTCTTGCTCGGTGGCGACTCGCATGACATTTAATGCACCCAAGGGTCAACACCAAGCAAAGCAGGGGCCCTTCGGTCTAGGGAGGGGCCTCCTTCGCTTGATGGTGACCCTTATGGGATTCATTGCACACAATACTTGCTTCAATCAGACCAACTGTAATCAAAATGAACAAGCCTTTTTACGATTGTAGATATAGAAATTTTCCACAAAAGAAAGGTAAATGTTTCATGGGGCTTTTGTACTTAAGAAAGACCATACCATCAAATAAATGTAAACAACAAGTTTAGCAATATATATGAGAACCTTTCCTTTTTTTCTTTTTTCTTTGTTGCGTTTGCACTTTCATTTACAAAGTGGTGAACGAGTATTGAAAAATTACAACACCACAGAGGCCTTGAAGGCGAGGTTCAGGGGTCTTCTCGAGGAGGGTAGATGTTGAGTCTTTGAGAGCCAGCTCAACCACGAGGGTTGCGAGGTTTCCCATGAGCGTGGCGGGGTTGCCGTTGGGATGGGGGGTGAGGTTGGGACTAGGAGGTTTGATGTGCCTCTTCCATATCACACAAAAAAGCTTTCAATCTTTGTGGTTCCCTCTCCACCACTTTTGACTCGCTCTCTATAGCTTCTCTCGATTTAGCCCATTCATGAATGTCTTCCATGGTGGCCTCATGACCTTGTACGGCATCTTTTGCCTCTTGTAGACCCCTTATCTGCTCTTGTTCTTGCTCGCGCCTCCTATGTATAGGGCTTCCATATATATCTTTGTCCAATCATCCTTGGAGAGTTTACTTATAAATATAAGAATATTATTAATGCTTGAAGCAATTGTAGATTGGATCTTGAAAATGAAAGAAGAGAAATATGCTTAGTTCCTATTTGATAAGTCAACAATACATTAGGATATGGTTTCACTAAACAAGTAGGTTTTTTAATTTATTCAATGTATTATTGTCATTAGTTAACACATGGCAACTCAAAGTTTTCCTTTTTGACTTAATGAATAACAAAGTCTTCCCAAAGGAGCCACTTGCTAACCAAGATTTCCAAAATTTTAGTTTATCATTGCTTAACACAATAAGTAATGAGCTCATTTTTATATTGCAATAAACTCCTTCATTGTTGGTGAAAATTAATATATATAGTAAGTAACGGCACGTACAAACAACATTTAGATATATATTTTTTAGTAGGTAGCAATTCCTTCTTTAATGTTAATCTATTGTTGGTTTTTCATCCCACTCAAAGTCCCTCACCATAGGGGCTCACATATTAAGATATTACTACCTAATACACTAGCTCTTAATCCAATCTGATAACTAACTAGATGATGTTGCATATAGCACCCTATGAAGTCATATCAAGTGTATCCCTCAGAATATTAAGCTCATTTTAGTGACATAATGACATCCCAATATTAAATATCCTCTTGTAGTATTTCATAGCCTATGGGTGCATTCATAAATTAGACAAATCAACATGAGAGACAATACATGTCCCTTGTGCAAAGCATATACTCAATTGTTTATTTCATGGTGGTCATCCCTATACTCAGCTTGCACCTTGAATGAGCAATCACATTTCCTAGAGGTTTTTAATCTATTCAATTGAAGTATCCTTGTGTAGTGTGAGCACCATAATGACATGCATATTTAAGTATTGTTTTAGATGGGCAGTATTTTTTTAGTTGAATGAATCTTGCACAATCTAACATTCTATTCAAGCATTATTTCATGAAGCTTGTGATCCACAAGACACCTTTGTAATCTATCAATTCAAGTGGCTTCTTGTATACATTTTTTTCATGTGGAAATGTATGCCTTGCTTGCTTTCCAAATTAATATGCTTCACATAATTTATGCATCCTATCAATCCTAAGCTTGGGCAAGCTATCCACAATCCATATTGAGGCTGCATGCCTTTCAACCACTACACATTCATATGACCAATTTTCTTATGCCAAATTTTAATATAAGTCACAACACCTAAATCTTGTACAAACATGGCAATATCCATGTAGCCTCAATAACCATATGACCTACAAATATCCATTGAAAAATATGCCAGCACGTTTTCCTTTTGGAATCAACCTACAATAATTTTTGCAATCTTCTATATAGCAACCATTAGATATGAATCGAACTTGCAATCCCTGTTCTATCATCTAACCAACAAAAACCAATTTTTTGTAACATTTGGTACATGCAGTACATCAAACAAGTGCTTAGTTTTACTATCTTGTATACTTAAAGAAACATTCTCAACATGAGTAATGGAGATGTTGTATCATCCCTTATCTATATATAGCATGGAGACTCTGGACCGCACATCTCTCTAAACCACTTTCCATGAGAAGTCATGTGGTTAGAAGCACCTAAGTCTATATATCATACATTATTCTTCAATGACCCATCATCAAACATAATATTCATAAAGTGCTACATAACAAGCATCTACTCACTTTTGTCATCATTGTTTGTGCTGTTGTTGGATGCATAATTGCCTTGCTGCTTTTTTCTATTTCTAATTTCAACATTCTTTTTGAAGTAATTTTTAGAAATTTGTGACCACAATGCTAGCACTCTCTGCTATCACCAAAACTTTGTTACCTATTAGAATCTACAACTTGCTCTCTTTGACTCCCTCTTCCTTGGGATTGCCCTCCTCTATTTTAATGTGCATCATAACCTTGACCACAACCACCACCTTGGCCTTTGACACAACCTCTATCTCTACTAGTAGAGTAAAACACATGTTTAGACTTTTTCTTGCTTTGAGAAGAAGAGGAATCCAAGCCAAGGTTCTTCCTCTCAAGTATTGGTATAGAAATCAAGTTTGCAAACTTAGGGATATCATCCCTCGTATTCATAGATGACTTGAAGCTCTTGTATTCATCTCAAGTCTATCTAAGTATGTATGCACAACGTACTATCTTTGACATTGACAAATAACCAATACATAACTTTACTCTATGTCTACTCCCAACCTTTCTCATTCTTTAGCTATTTTGCACAATAGCATTTCATGCAAGAACTTTAGGTGCTAGTATCATGTCTCCTTCAATGTAATTCCAAACACTTTTGTTCTTTAAGAAAATTTTCATCTTGAACTTCCATGCAGAATAATTATTCTTTTCAAGATTCTCACTATAACAATATGATTAAAGTTGTTAGATATTTTGACAAAACAAACAACTTGCAAAAAATTGCAATATGCAAAAACAAGTAAGCTCATAGTAGGTGCAGCATAACTAAACACATAGCCTTTTTCATTGTCTACACAACAATAACCACAATATGAAATATTAATGTAGAGGCATTTTATAACTATAGCCAAACAAACACCTAAAACCTTACACATTCAAAATCTGTAACCTGTGCACTTGTAAATGGCCCACACAGTTAAAACTGTAGTATAGCCCAAAACTACTATTGTCGAGTCCACTTGCGGAATGGAGGCTGAAATGATCTCAACTGCCAACATTACAGTGGGAAAATCCTAAAGGGATATTTTGTAATATATAAACTATTATTCCTACTCATTTTCACTACAATCGAAGATTGTAGCCCTGCCAACCTCAAGAGCCTCATGTCGTTATAACCCAAGGCAAATTGAGCAAGGTGAAATAGCTTCTTATCCATTGCTTGCTTTCTATTCCAACACCTTTATCTTAGCCTTTAATCTAGCTCCACATAACTGTGGGACGGCTCTAATACAATGAAAATAGACAAGAGAGAAGAGACGTGAAGAGATTAAGAGCACACATACAAAAGGCAATGGAGACTTGAGCACACATAGAGATAAGTTGAAATCTTATTTTTCTTCTTCAACACAAAAGAAATAAGTCTACAATATGATAAAATACTAATATGAAAGTACCACAACATATGTTTACGTAGTCACTAAGTGTAAACTCGCTAAGGAAAGGAGAGGTGGCATAATGAATGTGCCATAACCAAGGATTTGGACTATGTGGGGGTAGTCCAACTATAGAATCACTGGTATATCCTCATGTTGGTCACCTAACATGACAATAAATAATATCTTGCCACATTACCAAGGCATGTAGTGGACGCCAACTCATGTAGAGCCCAACATCTCAACATGGAGGGGTATTTCTTGCATGTCCTCATGCTAGAGAGGGATGATTGTGAGAGGGGAGATAGGTATATTGATGGTGGTTGTACATTTGTATGATGTGGTGACCTTAAGGGAGGCATTGTATATGTTCATATGATGCGATTGACCTTGATTAGTCTAACAATCCAAAGCCTAGCACTGATGTGACTTCAAAGTCCATGAAGGGATGGTTTCACAATGAGTGGGATATTTCTCCTAGTTTCTTTCTCGTGATTGGGGGGAGGGCCTTAACGGGATGGATAAAGGTGGGGGATCCATGGCCATGTTATGATTTTCATGGAACTATTCATAAAAATAGGTAGTAGGATTTAGCTACTTCCACTCCTATAGTCACAATTTGAGTATGATCGACATCAAGATTAGTGCTTCTATTGAAGTGCATCTAGCATTTGGCTAGTTTAGGAGTATTTGTAGGGCTTTTGATATCACTATTTTATGTATTATGATGTTACACATTTTTGGCAAACTTATTGCTATACTAGGGAACATGGTACTGGTTCCTAGGGATTTGTATTTTACAATCGTTATATTTTTCACTGTATTGATCATGTATGATTTGAGAGGTGTTGTTATCAATCCACATTAGAGGGGTTTTAGGGCATGTTTATTAGGTCATTATCTAGGTGCATTGTAGGAGCGGGTGAGTAGCTAATTTAGGGTTAGTTTATTTGTCTAGGGTTTCATCCTAAAGCATATACCCACTTCTCCAGTCTTTGTATCATATCACACCACTTAGAGAGAGGGAGACTAGAGGCACTATTGGTCATGATACTTATTGATACCTAGCAATATTTTACTATACATCTCATGCTTTTCTTTATGGATACCATTATCCATTCATAATTCATTCTTTGGGTTCTTGCGTTCTTCTCTTGCTTTTCATCATGTCATTTTTTATGTGATGTGTTTTTTCACTTCTAGCCTTTTGCACATTCTCTACATGGATTGATCATGAGAGTTTTTACTGCAGTTAGATATAAGATGACAAATCAAAATATTTAGTAAAGTTTATGTATCCCCTTGATTGTTTCATGTTCTACATGATTCTATGCGACACCTTCTTTTTACTAAGATAAGAGACACAACACAACACCCCTTATAAGACACACCTCCCTTCCAAATGCTAGGTTAGAGACTTAAGAAAGAACCACCTTGGCATTGCTCTTATGCACAAATATGGTAGCTCACAAGCCAAATTAGTAGTAGCACTAGGACCTTTCTCCTAGGTGACTCTAGCAAGGAGGAAAAATTGAGTGTTCAAGTGGGAAAGGGTCCACCATGATGTGACCATAGATGTCCAATGAAGCGGATGCATGTAGCATGACTTGAACCCATAACCTCATGATCATAAGCCTAAGTGTTATCACTAGGCCATTATCTTTGAGATATTTATGAATTGTGCTAGCAAATTAATATGAGATTACATTGTGAAGAATATTGATCAATCAATGTAACATTACATTTATACTTGATATTAATTTATTAAAGTCATGATTTCACTTGTGAATTGCTTTAACATTTTAATTTCTAGATGTGGTTCATTTTTCTCAACTTCACCTTTAAGTGCATAAAAACTAAAATAAATACACACATGGCATATATGGCTTTGTATTTCACTTCTTGAATGTTGGTCCAAAACCTCTTTACTCATCATAGCGTATGGTGTAAAAAGTAAAAAGTAATGTTTTAGGATTATGCATCATGGTAGACAATATGAATGGCCTTTAGATTTTTGTGATAGGGTCCAACGCCTTATATGCAACCAATAGCACACCTTGTCAACTCTTTGAATTGGAGAGAATATGGATATGTAGGTGCCCAAGTCTAACTCTAAGTCCTGAAGAGATACAACAAATTAGCAAAGGTGTTTCTACAAGTTTCTTGGATTAAGTGTGCAAACCCCCCCCCCCCCCCCCTCACAAAAGTGAATTTTCCTTAGTGAGGAGTAAAATATTACTTAGTGTTCCCTGTCTTTTTCACAAAGCCATTAGGTTGTCGCATATAAATGTCCTCTTGTAGGTCCCCATGTAAAAAAGCCATCTTTAGGTCAAGCAAGTCAAGTTCTTTTGTCTTATATTTTAAGCATTTCCAACATTATGATGTTCTCACCATTCGAATCACATATCATCAAGCTATAACTCTCCCTATCAATGGAGTAGTACTTTGATGAGTTAAATGGAAGTGGGCTTGATATAATGCATGTTCTCCCTTGTTGTTATTGGGGAGGGGGGCTACATTTACTTGTACTACTACTTGCATGCATGTACACTGTAGGTGGCGGTCACTCGTCATTGTCACTTTATTCTTTCTTCTTTACATGGAAATAGAATAAGGGAAGGCAATTAAAAAATTAAATGAACGGCCTTGTCTAATATCAAGGCTAAGTAGATCGCAACCCCACTGAGACTTACACAAGGAGGCCCTTTGGTTTGGTTGTTAGCCTTGGTATGACTATGACTCCCACATTGCATTTGGACTATGAGTTCCATTCAGTTGGCACATAATCCAGTCTTTAATGTAAAGACCAAGCTTATTGGGATCCATTATCGCTTCATCAAAGAGGTGATTGAGGATAGGCAAATAGAGCTTGTCAAGATATTGACTAAGAAAATCATGCAGATCTTCTCACTAAAACTCTCCCAACGGAATGTTATGCCTTCCTTAAGAAGTTAATGGGTGTAGGATGAGATGACGTCCATTCCTTATTCTGTTGTACTTATATGTACACATTATACTTTGTCACTTTTTTCATGTTTTCTCCACACTCATGCACCTTCTTCTCTTCATGGGATGTTATTGGGGGTTAAAGGCTACATTGGCATAGCCACCTACATTTACTTATACTTATTACCTACACACCTATACATTAGAAGTGGAAGCCACTCGTCACTGTCACTTTATTCTTTATTCTTTACATAACAATAGAATAAGGAAAGGTAGGTCACACATTGTGATTGTTGGAGTTCCCACACACATTCTTGCTCCCTCTTGCTTGAACCTCCATAGCTCTTGCTTATGCTCCTACTTCCACTCCTACTCAATCTTTCAATTGTACTATATAATCATTAACTTTGTTAAACAATATGTGCACATTTGGCTCATCACTTGATAATTCATTTGACATTTCTTTGGTCTACATTGAGATACTCAATCTCACCATTACTCAATAGTCCATATTGATTGGTAACCTCTAATGTTGGTCCTAATGTTAAGGACAAACCCATCTATCATTTATCATAGCACGAAGAACATTTTTCATCCTTCTCCACTTCAACTCTAGCACCTCAAGATCTTGTGTCATTTGTTTAAACTTTTCCACTCTCATGACAATCTTACCATTTACATCATGTATCATTGAGTTACACTCTCCCTATCAATAGAGTACTACCTCAATGAGGTAAATGGAAGTGGGATTGGTGTGATGCCAATTCTTCCTTGTTGTGTTGTATAATACTTTTTTCATTATAAAATTCTTGTACATTTGGCTAATCACTTGATGATTCATTTGATTTCTTGGTCTATGTCAAGGTCCTTGTTCTTAGTCTCCCCCTGATAGTCCACATTGATTAGAGACTTATGACATTGGTTGTAACCTTACGGCCAAAACAATTTATTCAACATTTATCACAATGCAAAGGCCATCTTTCATCCTTCTCCACTTAGTTGAGAAACTCAAGATCATATCTTATATATATTAGCATTTCCAATCTAATGATGCTCTGACAATTCAAATCATATATCATCAAGTTATAGCTCTCCCTATCAAAGGAGTAGAACCTTGATAAGATAAATTGAAGTGGGCTTGGTGTAATGCTAATTCTCATTTGTTTTGTTGTATAGTCATTGTCTTCATTAAGGAATTCTTGTACATTAGGCTTATCACTTGATGATTCATCCAATGTTTCTTCATCTATATCAAAGTTCTCAATCACAACATGACTCTTAATAGGCCATATGGATTGATTGTAGAGATGGTGATAAAAAAAGCAATATGATAAGATGGTAATGCATTTATCAAAAGCATGAAAAAAGAGTGAACACACACGTAGAGGGAGAGAAACATACTTGGATATGAAAGGCATTGTGGATACTCTAGTCATGACTTCCATATTTGAAGTGTATATAAACTAGAAGTTAGGATGATAAATCTCCCTTTCTTGCATTTGACCACCATAGTCTATGTGTAGAAAAAATTGTATGCTAATACTAAGAGAAAAATGGGAGAAAAGGATCTCTGTGTGCTTTCTAATGTGGAGGTCAAGTTTATTCTATTGTCTAGATTTACTTTTCTACTTGGCTTTACTTTAATCTAGAAAGCCAATATTGCACTTGGATTTGAAACGCATAGTGGAACTTGCATGGAAACTTGCATTGTAATGTACCCATCTCCTTATATTAGATGGTTAAGGTCTGCTACACATGAACATAGAGTTCTATATTGATATTGTCAAGTGACTTTTGAAGACCCTATTTTTTGAAATTCCTAGCACTTGATATGAGATGATAGGATCATGGAGCTCATTGCTAAGATTCTAAAACTTTGAATGGTTTTTGAATTTCTAGTTTTGGATAAAAGATTATGGCTATTTGAAGATCCATCTTGCATGCAAGAATTTGTGTGCACATGCTATATACAAACATGAAAAAGCATGTTTCTTATGTTTTTAGACCATCTTGAGGTTGTTTGGGAAGGCACGAGGCATGCTTTTCCCCTCTCTTAAATCCCATAAGGTTTGGAGCTTACTTTTATGTTTTAACTTTTCATTTAGCATGTACACTTTTTTGTTTAAAGGTAAAGCATACCCCCCCCCCCCCCCAAAAAAAAAAAAAACCTCAATTTATTTAAAAGACACCGTTGAACCCCGTAGCACAAAACTACCTCAACACACCTGACACATAATTCAACCCCTCTACTCTCAACACACAATACACTTGAACAAACCCATTATCACTCAAGCAAGGAGCACCTGGTGCCACGAGAAGAGAAAACAACATCAAGAACCATCTCTCCACATCACACTTTCGATGAAACTCTCCCAAAGCAAGGAGATTGATTTCTATTGACACCAAATTATCAACGAGCCATTTGATGGGACCCAAAATGTCACTTGAATGGTGGCATTTCATGCTTCGATAAGTAACAACCCAAGTGCAAAGATGGCAACCATGGATCCATTTGATGACCATTTTCCTAAATCTCAGAACTGAGTCTTCATAGCCTAGCTTCATGATGTTTATAGAGACAATCTTTAATTACTATTTTGGAGAAAATAATGTTTCCATTAGTAAGAAAAAGTGCATTATCAAGTTTTTTAATGTGTTAAGCTTATAATAGACCCTATTTGTTTTCCACTTATTCCCTTAGTGTGTTGGAGGATTGATTGTGGTAAATTTTAGGCATCCCTGTAGCCTTGGAGTACAACCACCATCAATGTTGTGAACCTTGTGGTTATGGTGAGTGAGTGTGTTTTTGTGAGACCACCTAGCATTGTGGGTCATGATCACTCGACCCTAATCCTAGCAATGGGCAAGGCCACCCAAATGATTAGGCCCACCCATCCATAATGATGGAGTCAATGGGAACTCTACCCTCTCACTTTCCACCCACTTACATGTCACTTCTTAGTTATTTAAATACTACCACACTGTGTTTACCATACATGCTTCTACAATGCATTATTAGCACTAATCCATTCAAGCAATACCCTTTAGCAAACAAAGATGTACAAACATTTTTCTCTTAATAAACTTAATAAGATTTTATTAATATGAAAATCTTTCCAAAATTTTCCAATCACCATAGCTACACAAAACATCCCACAACCTAAGATTAGGTGACTAGTCCACCTTTGGTCTCCCAAGATATGTCCCTAAGGGATTGCACCTTGTCCTAGGTAGCCAATAAAGTGATGAACTGGTTGGTAATCCTCCCTAAACCTAATACTTGACCCTTCTATTACTCCAAGAGATGGCACATCCTAGGGTTGGAGGGCTTACTACCACCTTCTTCACAACCACCTACATACGATGCCTACATAGGAACTAGAATCCGAGATAACACTTTTTAGGGGAGTAGATGTGTGACCACGCCCTAATAAAGGGATTAATGCTTAGCTTCCCAAGCACAATGTTACTTGTTCTCATCTTTGATTGGTTGCAAATTTATGTTTCCTAGATGGTAGCTATTGTTTTGCTAGGAATGATTATCCATCATTCCCCATTAGGTAGTACCAAAATTTCCACATTCAACTAAATCCATCATTCCCAAAGAGGGAGACTAGATAGCATTACTCATGGAATAAAGAGATTTCAATTGATTACTAGAGGAACTTCTAAGGTCCTAATAAAGTACCTCGCATACACCACCTACCCTAATTTGGTAAGGCCCACATAGATGTAGTACTAAAAAATAGAATCATGAACCCAATTTCCAAACATGTAGATTCGAATCGATCTTGCCGCCAGGGAGTTTACCGTGCGTTTCAGGTATATCAAGCCTTCCCCTTATGCCTTGGTATTGATCTGGAAGCTCTTGTGTGATATGATTGCATGTGTCGCAAGATTTGAGCAAATTAGTGCCTTCATTGCCGTCGTCGCATGCCGTTCGGCTTGTCCGACTGGCCGGTTCCTGGGCCGAGTCCCAGAATCAGCCCTCGGCCCACTTACTCTCAGTCGACTCGGCCACTAGTCAATTTGGCCCATCCGAGCATATCACTCGGCCCACTAGTCAATTTGACCCATCCAAGCATATCACTCGGCCCACTCGCATCTCGGCCCTCAGCCAATCTACCCCATTCAGCCGTCAGCCCCCATCCAAGCGAACCAACTTGGCCAGAAATTCACTCGGCCATATCAAAACTCGGCCCTCAGCCTGCGTGCCTTAGCTCGCCGTCCGAATAGACCCCCTCAGCCCATCCGAGTGAATCTCCTCGGCCTGTCCGAATCACCCCGTCCGAGTCACCCTATTCGAGCTTCCCATTTAGCCCTCGGCCACGACAACTCGGCCCGTTTGAGGGCAAGTGAGTGATTGGGGACATCAAAACCTTACCCGGGAAGAGGTTTAAGAGCCAAGAGGTCAAGGAAGAGCTCATTTCATACCCTAACATTGAGAGAGAGAGAGAAAGAAAGAAAGAAAGAAAGTTATATTAACGTCTTCTAAAGACCAAAACTGGCCTATGAGACAAACTGTGATACAACTGATGAGGTCCAGCTATCCAAAATAAAAGTGCTGAATGAAAAGCTAAAAACTGGAAACTGAAAATACGGTGCTGTGAGTGTGATAAGTGTCGTATATGTGTATGTGCGTATGTTGCTTTGGTACTCCAGATAATGGCTACAAAAGGGGAACAAATGTCGGCTGTGATAGGGGAACAATTGTCGGCTGTGATAAAGTGGTGCGATGTATATATGTAACAGAGGCAGGGAGATATACTATCCTGGGATGTAGTAGCAGTCGTCGAAGTCGCTAATAGCAGGTGATCCCTCCTGGATGCAGGATGTGGTACATCGGCGGTGGAGAAAGAGCAAACTGGAGATCTGAGATCCAATGTGTCGAGTGTCGTCGGATCTCAGTCTGCTGTCGATGTAGATCAAGAATCCTCCGGATCTCCTGTCGGTGTGGCTGTGGGGTTCGAAACCCCCGGATCCTCGTGCGGCGTCGGGTACGCTGGTCCTCAGCCTGCTGTAGTGTGAGCCCGGAGGTCTGGCTGGAGGCTGGTATAGTAGCTCTCACTCTGTCTGTCTGAAAGAACTGTGTAATAGTCGTCTGGGTGGGCCCCTCTCTGACTGGGACCCGCTGTGTGCTCTGCTCTCTGATGTGCCATGCCTCTCCCAGAAAACGGCCAAATGATCTCTAATCTATATTAGTCATACATCCCTGAAGTGAGCTGCTCAATGTGTATCTAGATCTCAACTCTGAGTATGCCGGGCATCTGAGAACAAAATGCTCCTCACTCTCCACCTCTGATCTGCAAAGGGGGCATATCCTCTCCTCCCGTGGGATGCCACTGGCTCTGCCACTCTCAGAGAGAGAGAGAGAGAGAGAGAGAGAGAGAGAGAGAGAGAGAGCTCTTGGAAAAGTAGTCATCTAGATCAATTTTGAATTCAAGATGAGATGCAAGCCATAGATCCCAAATTCTTAGGGTCATTGAGACCTTGTGGGAGGTAGTATTTTTTGAGAGAGAGAGAGAGAGAGAGAGAGAGAGAGAGAGAGAGAGAGAGAGAGAGAGAGAGAGCTCTTGGAAAAGTAGTCATCTAGATCAATTTTGAATTCAAGATGAGATGCAAGCCATAGATCCCAAATTCTTAGGGTCATTGAGACCTTGTGGGAGGTAGTCTTTTTTGAGAGAGAGAGAGAGAGAGAGAGAGAGAGAGAGAGAGAGAGAGAATGTAGTCTTTCAAGTTATATACATAGAGAAAGAGAATTAGAAAACATAGACTCCTAGGAAAAAGTTGTATCTTTTGAAATTTAAAAATTGTGGAGTTGCCAAAGAGAGGAATTATGTGTTGCTAGGAAAAAGAGAGAAGGAGATTAATAACAACGTGAGGACTTGAAGCATACTTATCTTCACTACTTGGGAGTTTTAAGAACAACTACACAAAGATGAAAGATCCCCAATACGAAG
This sequence comes from Lygodium microphyllum, assembly GCF_053477565.2. Taxonomy (NCBI): domain Eukaryota; kingdom Viridiplantae; phylum Streptophyta; class Polypodiopsida; order Schizaeales; family Lygodiaceae; genus Lygodium; species Lygodium microphyllum. Next base: position 9,248,840 of record NC_141155.1, read on the forward strand.
ACATAAAAACCAAAACTGCCTAAAGCATTCCATTTGCAATAAGCATATGGATAATCGGGGGCATACCCAAAAGCCCTAAAAAATGCATTTGAAAAAAATTCATATTTGCACCAAAGAAAGTAATTCAAAAATAAAATCAACCCAAAGTCTCTAGATAATGAAAACCGGATATTTTACCTATCCAGTATTAAAATCCTACAAATAAAGCAAAAATAGCTCCCATAGAAAAAACATAATAAAAATGTGCAACCACATAATAAGTATCACATAAAGAAATGTCTATCCCAAAATTAGCCAAAACTATACCAATAAGTCCTCCTACAGTGGGCAAAAAAATAAAACCTATTGCAAATAACATGGATGCTTTATATTATATTGAACCTCCCCACATGATATCAATCCAACTAAAATTTTTAATTCCAATAGGCATAGCAATAATCATAATGGCCGTTATAAAGTAAGCACATGTGTCCACATCTAATCCTATGGTAAAAATATGATGAGCCCAAACAATAAATCAAAAAAATCCAATATTAATCATAACATATACAATGCCTAAATAGCCGAAGATAGCTTTTCTAGAAAAAGTGAAAATAACATAAATAATAATACCAAATCCCGACAATATCAAAACATAGACCTCTAAATGACCAAAAAACCAAAACAAATACTAATATAAAATAGGATCTCCCCCTCTCGCAAGATAAAAAAAGATGATATTAGAGTTTCAATCAATTAATAGCATAGTAATCACACCTGCTAATACATGTAAAGGTAATAAAAGTAGAAATGATGTCACTAAAACATACCAAACAAATAAAGATAATCTATATATTGTCATTCTAGGTCCACACATGTTTACTATAGTAGTTATGAAGTTAATAGAGCCCAAAATAGAGGAAACACCTAATAGGTGAACACAAAGAATGGCTAAATTGACAGCTTCTCTAGAATGACTTGTTATACTTCTTAAAGGGGGATAAACCATCCACCTAGTGCCACTACACTTGCCTCTATTAAAGCTGAACTTAATGAAAGCAACAGTGAAGATGGCAACACTCAAAATAAAATAAAATATTATTTAATCACAGAAACGCCATATCAAGTGCACCTATAGGAATTAGAACAAACCGATTGCCAATCCACCTATCATCACCAGCATAACTGAAAGGGATATTGTTAAAAAGGCATGAGCGATTATTAACACATTATAAAGTTAATGATTTCCACCAAGGATTTAATGGGAGGTTATGCTAATTCCATACGGATTAATATTAGAAGGCATGTACCCATTATTCTAGCCATAGCAGTGAAAATGAGATATAAAGTGTCTATATCTTCATGGTTTATGGAAAACAACCATCTCATAACAAAACAATTCATTCCTGCAAAAGTGTTTTTCTTATTGCACAAAGTATTGATAGGTATTAGAAAATAGAGGCTACATAATTAAGTAAAAGCATATTATATTGTTCAATCTAAAGGGAAAAAACAAAGCCAAAAAATGCTTTAGTTTCACAATTTATTGTTTATTATCCATACTATGGCAAATAAAAAACTTTCATATGCCGCCCAATAACTATGCATGGGCTACCTAGTTAATTATTTGCAATGTTATGGTTTACATAAGACACAAAAAGATTAATTTCTATACTAGAAAAAACTTATAAAAAGGTACTAGATCTTGTGATGATAAGATCTAAGCAATGCCATAATTTACATTTGAAGGCCAAAAGATAGGTGAAAAGAATAGCTAAATTGTCTCCATCTTGCAATGGGTGATTTACTTTAATGAAAGTAACTAGCATTGCTTCTTTTTTAACCAAAATTATAACCTATATTGGCATCTTCAATCATTTTTCTAATTAAATTGAAGGTTAATAGGGTTAAACCATACATACTTTTGGCAGTGAAAAGACTTTAGTTGCTGTCGAACCGATCAAATAGATAAGAAAAAATCCTGTTAATGAGCCTGATCATTATTTGAAGAGGATGAAAAAACAGCTCACTTATGTTTTATAGAAAATACCTATAGATTGATATAACTTTAACCATAAGGCCTCTTATATTAGGATATATGGCAATTTCCCTTTGAAATGTATTGAGTGTATTTTTGATCCTATGAAATAATATATCTTTTGTTTTTGAGTTCAAATTGATCAGAGACTTTATTTTAAGATAGAAGGTTCGTTGTTTTGACAAAAACATCTACTAAATGACTCTATATGATTCCACTTATCCTTCATGCATGATACTCTCTTTCTATAATTCCGGTAAAAATGTTGAAAATTAATCTGATCAACTTGTAGTATCTTTTAAACTTTGTCCTTTCTGAGTTTTGCACAATTTTCTTTGAAGATTTTGATGTTGCATTGTAAGGTGCTTTAAGGTTAGTGCTTTATTATAGTCCAATGACTAGACCATATGCCATTATCTCAATTGCCTTAAAATGGCGTGGAAACTTGAAAAGTAAAACTAAGAGAAATGAACTTTTTTGCAAAATGGAAACAATTCTTTGTTTTAACAACATCTTGATTAATTGTTTTGGTCCTATCTTCAATTATCATTAGCTAATCATAAGCCCTCTTTAGTAAGGAAACAGATGGAACGAAAAACATAAACATAAACTGAGAGGCAAATTTAATATTACCTATATGGGCTTATCTATTGAAATTGACATCATGTAAAATTGAACCATATATTAGTAGGATATAATAGTTGGTGGTGGGACCTAACTTCTTTGTCAACTTGACATTGCAACTCCAAGCCTACATGGCAATATGTCATTGTTAAAGGAATTTCAAAACTCTTTTCAAGAGTTTATCCACTTTAACCTAGTCTCTCTCTTACCCACTCACTCTTTCCCTCTCTTGCTCCTCACATATATGTGTGTGTGTTTGTTATTACTTTTTTAATCTCTAAAATTGTATAGGAATGGATAGAAAGTTGACTTTGAAAAGAGAGGTAACTCGTTGCAATGTTAAAATTGATTTCTTAACATATTCCTTACCCATTCTATAAATAAGTATTCAATATTTTAAAGAAGGTTTTTCAAATCAAATCAAAAAAATACCTACAATCAGATCCTAAGGTTACTTCATTTGTATGTACTCTACTCCGACAAAAAATAATTGTCTTAAGACATTTTATCATGTAACATTTAAACTTTGGTTACAAGTTTGCAGATAGTTAGTGTACTGTAATAGGGGATTCGTTTTATATATGGTTTGATAAAGGCGGTACATAAGTCTAAACCATCAATATATCATATTATAGTCCATTAGGGGTTAAAAATGCTTCAAAAAATGCACTTTTGTTAATCACGAGATTAAGAAAAGGGCCAAAGAGAGTTTTCCACATGTGCAAGAATATGGTATTCTTGTCTCCTCTTTTTTGGAGATACTAGACTCCACTTCATGATTCTTTCCTCCTTTTAAGCCAAAATCTCCAAAGTTTGACATGTTTTGGTAGTCCCGAAGTCCTTATTTAATTATAAAGAGAGTTTTTCCACATGTGTAATAATATGGTATTCTTGTCTCCTCTTTTTTGGAGATACTAGAGTCCACTTCGTGATTCTTTTCTCCTTTTTAGCCAAAATCTCCAAAGTTTGACATGTTTTGGTAGTTCTGAAGTCCTTATTAACTTATAAAATCCGACACAGAACATGATAAAGATGCTATGGAGTTAATAATGACTTCTTAAAAAATCAAGAGCTTTTTGGTGCCCAATATATTTTCATTAGTCTTCTTAACATTCCTTTTTAGTTCATTCACATTTCTCGGTGAGCTTCTTTCTCTGCGAATTCAATCTAAGAATATTATCCAAAAGGCACCCTTCTCATTTAGTAAACTCCTACACTATCTATAGCCAGGGAGCTAATGGAAATTGGGAGCCAAAAACCTTTTGCATAAATGATTGGGTTACCATGCTGTCCTCTTGGAAGGGCTCTCACAAGGTGAAAAGAAGAAAACAAGAGGATATAAAACATCACTGGAAGGGACATATAATTGCTTTCAAAATTATGCACGAAGGGTGGTTTGTCAAAGTGCAACATGTTTACAGGGCCAAGGATATGGACTTGCCTCCAAACGAACATGTTTTCCAGCAAACATATTGTAAGTCTTAAATTGATAATGTATGTAATATTTTTTTCATTTAAGCAACTACTAATAACGAATTCTTGGTTGTATATATATGAAAAGTGAGAAGGATCGAAGCTTGCACATGAGAGCTATGCTGGGAGAGCAAGAGCAAGAAAGAGAGAGACAAGAAATGGGAACTCCAAGAGTCACAATGTGTGACCGGGCCTTCCTTTATTCAAATTGTCACTAAAAGAATAAAGAATAAAGTGACGGTGACGGGCGCCCACCACCTGTAGTGTGCAGTGGCAGTGCTATCAGTGTAGTAATACACAGGCGGCAAGGTGGAGGCGCCTTTACCCCCAACAACCTCCCACTTAAAGGTGAATCTACCCTAGTGAGGAGTGAAAAGAAAAAAGAAAAAAGAAAGTACAACATGTACACGTGTACAACAGGATGAGGAAAGACGCCATCTCATCCCACACCCATCAACCTCCTGAGGAAGGCAAAGCGCTCTGTAGAGAACCTTTTCGTGAGCAGATCTGCAGGATTCTGGTTACTCGAGATCTTGACAAGGTCAACAGACTTGTCCTCAATGACCCCACGTATGAAGTGATACCTCACCTCAATGTGTTTCATCTTCACATGGAAGACCAGATTCTTGGCTAACTGAATAGCACTCATAGAATCCGAATGCAGTGTAGGGATAGCATCAATACTAAGGTCACCAACCAAACGACCCAACCAAATGGCCTCCTTGCAAGCCTCAGTGGCTACAACATACTCGGCCTCTATAGTAGAAAGGGCCGTGCATTTCTACACCCTAGACATCCAAGAAACAGCACCTCCAACATAGGTGAATACATAGCCGGAAGTGGACTTCCTACTATCTGCATGTCTTGCATAATCAGAGTCAGTGTACCCCACAACTCCTGTATCCTGACTGCCATAGCATATGCACATATCTGAAGTGCTTTAGGTACCTCATGATACCCTTCACGGCATCCCAATGCTTCTTGCCAGGTGTAGCCATATAGCGTGCCATAATACCAACTACAAAGGCAATATCTGGACGAGTGGCTATCATAGCATACATAAAACTACCCACTACGGATGCATAGGGAATCTTGGCCATCTCGGCCCTCTGCTCATCTGTCTGCGGACAATCAACCTATGATAACTTCACATAAGAAAGCAATGGATAGCCAATAGGCTTTACGTCCTACATGCGGAAGCGCTCAAGGACTTTATGAATGTACTACAAGTAGAGGAGTCCCTAATGCCTATCACGTCTAATGCGCATACCAAGTATGTGAGAGGCCTATCCCAGATCTTTCACCTCAAAGCTCTTCTTGAGTCGAGCCTTAAGAGAATCTAGCTCATCATGAGCTTTCCCTGCAACCAGCATATCATCCACATAGAGTACCAAAATCAATAAAGAACCATCACGGGCTTTCTTCATGTAAAGACACGGATCCATAGCACTCCTGTTGTTGTAGCCCTATGACTGCATAAAGGCATCAAACTTATGATACCACTTCCTAGGTGCCTACTTCAAGCCATAAAGACTTTTCTTCAATTTGCACACTAGGTGCTCCTTGCCAAGTTTTGCAAAGCCCTTAGGCTACTCCATATAAATATCATCATGCAAGTCCCCATGTAAGAAAGCCATCTTGACATCCATCTGGTATAAATCCAAGTCAAGCTGAGCAACCAAAGCCAAGACTAAGCACAAGGTGGTCATCTTAACCATAGGAGAAAATATCTCATCAAAGTCCACACCATGCTCTTGCTTAAAACCCTTTGCTACCAATCTAGCCTTGTATGCCGGCTTGGGGTGTCCAAGGGTACTTTTCAGCTTGTACACCCACTTGCATGGCAAAGCCTTCTTGCCCATAGGCAAGGAAACCAAATCCCAAGTCTCATTCTTATGCAAGGAGTCTATCTCAGACTGCATAGCCCTCTCCCAAGAGTGACTGTCGTCCCTGCGCATAGCCTCATCATAAGTGAAAGGCTCTCCTGCATCTGTAACCAAGACATAATGCATTGAGGGCTGAAATCTATCAGGTGGACATCTGTCTCTAGCAGACTGTCTCACGGCAGGCTCTGCTACCTGCCCAACTGCATGTCCAACACCCTGACCATGAGCATCTGCTGCAGCTGTAGGCTATCCAACTGGCTGTGCGGGAGCCCTCGGCTCCTTCTGAAATATGACCCTACGGATCTTAACAACTCTCTCAGGCTGCCTATGCATCTTGTCTTCATGGAAGACTACATCATGAGTGCGGATGACTTTCCACGCCTGAGGATCCCAGAGACGGTAACCCATCTCGCCTGTATCCCCATAACCAAGGAAAATGCATTCGACATTCTTAGGATCCAGCTTACTTCTCTTGTCCCTGGGCACATGGCAAAATGCCTCACATCCAAAGACACGAAGATGCGCATAAGAGGGAGGTTTTCCAGTCCATACGTCCTCTGCAACCTAGAAATCCAAACCACTAGAAGGTGATCTGTTTATGATATGCACAGCTGTACTAACAGCCTTAGCCCAAAAGCTCTGTGGTAGGCCTGCATGGCTAAGCATACTGCGTACACGCTCCTGGATGGTTCTATTTATCCGCTTACCCAAACCATTTTGGGGGGGGTATAGGGGGCAGTCAACTGATGCTTAATACCCCTCTCATCACCTAACTGCTCAAAAGCACGTGAGGCATACTCACCCCCATTATCTGTCCTTAGGAATTTTAGCCTATACCCAGACTGGTTCTCAACCAATACAAGCCATCTCTGAAACACAGCCAAGACATCGGATTTCAGCTTAATGGGATAAGCCCAGAATTTCCGTGAAAAATCATCGATGAAAGTAACAAAATACTTTGCACCACCCATAGACTGACAAGGCATGGGCCCACAGACATTTGAATGTACCAATGCCAATGGCTCACTCATGCATGGTCTACCAAACTTCTTATGTGTAGACCTAGTCTGCTTGCCATAAAGACAATGCTCACATGAATCAAAACATGCATAATCAAGGGGCAGTAAGTACTACAAACCAAAAAGCATTTTCATTCCCTTCAAAGACATATGGCCCAAACAGGCATGCCAAAGAGATACATATGGGATAGAACCCATAGACAAAACATGACACATGACAACTCTCTTGATATGTGGGAATTGGTGATGTTAGACTTCAGTTTCCTTCTGGCAGCAGTTCTGTTATGCAGGATGTACGTCATGTACCTGCTTTGACACGTAGTCTCATGTCAGCTAGACAGCTTGATGATGCAGGTTATCATGTATCTTTCGGAGACTCTGCATGGAAGATCACTCGTGGCAGACTTGTGATTGCGAGAGGTGCCAAGGCTGGCAGCCTCTATCCCTTGATTGTATTCGCGATGTGCAGAATTCTTGGGATGTATGCCTGCATTTGGTTGAATTTTCTTACAACAAATCCACTCATTCAAGCATTAGAGTCTCCCCCTTCGAAGCATTGTATGGTTATCGAGTGCCCCTCCCCATCGTTATCTTCAATGAAAAGCTCAATCCCCTTGGAAAAGAAGGGTTGGACCGCATGCAAGCTTTACTTCAACAATGCAGGGAAAATCTCAAAAGGGATCAAGAGCACATGAAGCTCCATACTGATGCAAAAAGGAGACCCCTTGACTTTCAAGAGGGTGTATTGGTACTCCTCAAGGTCCCCAAGTCCCGTTATGCTACACTCAAGGATGGTTCTTGCAACAAGTTGGCACACCGCTACTATGGGCCCTACACAATCATTAAGAAGATTGGGGAATTGGCCTACCGTCTCCAACTCCCTCCCACTACTAAGATCCATAATGTCTTCCATGTGAGCAAATTGAAACCTTTCATTGGCACTCCCAAAGATTATATAGAGGAGCTACCCCCCATAGATGAGGAGAGCCTTATTCAGTATATTCTCGAAGCAGTCATTGGGCAGCGTGAAAAGCAACTCCGTACCCATTCTATTCATAAATACTTGATCAAATGGCAAGGACTACCAACAAAGGAAGCTTCTTGGCGCCCATCCTCTATCTTGGATGAGTTTCCACACCTCAATGAGGCCGTATTGGCTGAAACTTAACCACACTTGACCCCTGTTTTGGGCTGCAGTCTACGTCTGGATGACCCAAGCGCATAGAACCCGAAACAGTACGGTATGAATGAAAGCACTCTCGACAAGGTGTCACATGAAAGGACACACCTGAGTCCAAGAGCCAACACTGTGCATACAGAGAGTGTATCTCTGTCATCTTTTGCGAAGCACTAGAAGAAGTTGCAAGGATATAATCATCATCAACATCCTCAGGCTGCATAACATTGATCTCTTCAATTTTAACACTGGACTTTGCAGGTACTATGCTGCGATCAGAAGACATATCCTGCACTTTGTCTTTCCCCTTATCTTTGCGCCTTTCATTGCGCAGTTCATGGCATTGTGGCCTAATATGGTCCTTTTTCCCACAATGGTGACAAGTAACATTTGCATTCCTGCCACGAGATTTGCTACGTGACTTTCCACGCAACTTGGACCGAGATTTCTGAGAATCTCGTCCATGGCCACTGCCACTGCCATGCTTTCCATATCCATCATTCCTGCCTCTAACTGTCATAGCATGCGATACACGAGAGGCATCCAAATTCATATGGTTAACCTCTTCCTGCACAGAAGAGCACTCTCAACATCATATAATTTCAAGGTAGCAATAGAGGCACATAATGCAGTGCGGAATACATCCCATGACTCATTAAGAGTACCAAGCAAGAAAAGAGGAGTGACATCCTCTGCAAAAGTGATGTCCTGCGAAGTCAAGTTCTTGAGTATAGCATGGAACTGGCTCAAGTGAGCAGACATAGTCACATTCTCCTTCATGCGCAGATCCATAAGCTACTTCAGCCAATACATCTGATTCGTTGGACTTTTCTTGTCATAGAGATTCTTGATTTTATCCCAAAAATGCCATGCACTCTGTTCTTCCTCAAACACATTGTAATGAACCTGTTCTGTGAGAGATAACACAATAGTGGACTTGCATAACTCATTAAGCTCAAGCCATTTCTTATCTGGCATAGTTGCAGGCGGATGCCTACTCAATCTCAATGGTTTGATCTGCGATTTCTGCATCAACACCTGCCAAATCTGGCTCTTTCAATAAGAGTAATTCGTACAATCAAGCTTAGTGATTTTGAAAATAGCATGATCAGTGGATGAACTCGCCATAATGCAAGCTGGAAGACTGCATATAGTTCAAAAACTGCTTGCTGTTTATTGCAGAAAATGACAAAAAAATCATCAAAATCGAGAGAAAATGGTGAGAAAGTTGTAACCAAAGCTACTGCCCACCAAGTACTAGTGAAAGTACATTATTTTAGAATATTTTAGCATGAAAAATCCATGTCAATCCGGAGTTATATGCTTCTTGTAATAAATGACAACAGGGTACTGTAAGAGTCAATTGCTGAACAAATCAATGTACCAAGTCAATAAATGACAACCAAGACATGACCAGCCATAAACGGACATAAATCAGCACCAAAAAGTCATCAAGACCCTAAGCAAACACCCAAACATGTCACCAAATCACTCGTCAGTGATGAGTAAGCATACCCCCTGAAGGACAGTAGGGCAAAGTATACATAACACTGGCAAGACCTGACACCAGTAGGTGTATGCTCACAAGAGTGAAAAGCCCAAGCTCAGGTCAAAAGCAACTCCAAGATATCAGTGCATGAACCATGCAACATTTCAGTGTAAGAGATCCCAAAGTCTCAAGTATCTGCAAAATGCTCAAATAGCATAAACCTCCTGCTCAATGTCGGTCAAGCATACAAGATGCTCCCACTAGCACAAAAGGTGGATAAATGAGCTCAACAGCTCAATCAAACCAAGTCAGAGTACCAAAGACAGGTAACCAAGACAATGCCTCAATAGCATCCCAAGAGCATGATGGCTACAAAGCAACTGTAGGTGGCATCCATGAGCAAGACATACATCCCAATAAAGATCTCTAACAACCAAAATGACATCTAATACAAAATTCTGAAATAGCAAATGAGAATCCAAGCTAAGTCTTTAGAGAGCACTAAAGCTCAACAAGTACATGGTACACTGTGCCAAGACAAATGCATCAAGCCATAGGCGTCGGCGGGTAAGCATGTACCCAAAGAGCATATAACTGCCAAAGCACTGACCATTGTCAAGCATAGACCGATGTCAATAAGTGCGGGTTGAAATAAGATCAAGCTTCCAAAAGCATCTGGATCCAATGACAAGCTTGAAGTCGTCCCTCGATGATCAATACATCATAGCATAACCCAAGACATACACCCGAAACCAATAGGCATATGTCGAAGCATGAAAGATAGCTTCAACCCAAGAGTATTCAGCATGCATTTACTATTATAAACTGTGTATTTCTAGCCCCACAATGAGGCCAAAATCATAGCATGACATGCAGCTTCAATCCCCCAATCAATCGAGATGTAATAGGCATCAAACCTATTATGTAGTCATGCCCAAACAAGCATAGGCATAAACTGTGAATGTAGCACTAGCATAAAATGTATGTAGACTGTTTATAACAGTCCTGAAACGCAATTTTCAGCTACCAAACCAATGCCTAATCTCAAAGGATCAATGCCAAGTATCAATACATGTGTAAAAAGCCTGAAATGGAGCCCAAACAAGTGCTTAATGCCAAGCTAAAGCTGGAGCTGAAGTGGCTGAATGAGATCTGTCCAGAATCAGGCGCACATTTTTGTGATGATGCTGCTACTCCTGCTGGTCTACGTGACAGGTTTGGAGAGATTGGAGGGCTCAAATATGAGCCAAAGAGGCCTTGGAACAAGCTTCTAGTAGCCCACAACCAGTGGCAAAGAGATATGAAGATTGGAAGCTTCAATGATGGCTGCCCTGTTTACCTAAACCTATGGACTGAAATAAATCTCTAAAATAATGAAGCAATACCTCAATGTCAATGCCCTGATGGTGTCTCAATAGGCCGAGAAGAAGCTCGGGAAACCGGGGAGTGACGGGAGCTCAAGAGAATGAGCTATGGCTGCCGCAAAGGAGACCCAATGCGAGTGGGGAGTCGATGGGAAGCTGAGAATGCCACGAGCCAAGCTTAAGAGTCAAAAAGTCGAGCTCTAATACCAGTCGAAAGGTGAGAAGGATCGAAGCTTGCACGCGAGAGCTATGGCGGGAGAGCAAGAGCAAGAAAGAGAGAGACAAGAAATGGGAACTCCAACAGTCACAATGTGTGATTGGGCCTTCCTTTATTCAAACTGTCACTAAAAGTATAAAGAATAAAGTGACGGTGACGGGCGCCTGCCACCTGTAGTGTGCAGTGGCGGTGACTGTCAGTGTAGTAATACACGGGCGGTTAGGCGGAGGCGCCTTTACCCCCAACAATATATTTTCGTCAACAAGTACTGAATGACAACCTGTGTAAAGCTTAAGTAAAACCTTCAATGCAATTCATAAGGTGTTTGCAGACATTATCTATGTTGATCAGATCATGGGTTCTTTTAGTGAGAGAAGGGTATTTATACTATTATGCATAGTATGTGGTTTCCTCTCCAGAGAAGGTACATATGAACATATTGAGGATCTGCCATTCCCAAGTCTTTCATCTCTAAACTAGGAGATTCTTGGTAAGGTAAGGATGTATAGTTTTAAATTCAAATATGTCAAGATATTCAAAAGTCCATGATGGCTGGAAGGATCTCAAGAAGAATATGCATGTCGTGGTTTATACCCTTGTATAAATTTGTGATGTACTTCAAAATAGCACATTTACAAAGGACAAAGGTATCTTGGCTAAGTAGAAAATTTTAAGAAGAGAAACTTGACAACATTATAGAAAGGCTTTGGAAATCTAGAGAGTATGATCATAAGTCACCAATACTCCCAAGTAGTGCTCACTTGGTTTCATGTATAGTTTCCTAAAAAGCGTCAGTAGTGCCTCACATTTGTCGATACACTCATCTAATAAAGACAAGGGCTTAATCAAGTATGCATATAGTTGAGATGCAACTTGAGAAGATTGTTAATTATTATAATATTTATATGCAAAGTACAACTATGAATGGGATCTCATATGTCTTCTTTGTTTTTAAATTTAGTCAAATCTATAGAGTCTCTACTTAGGGCTCTTCTTGCATGATGCAAGTTGCTTCAATCTTTAGACACAACACTTTCCATGCAATAAATACATTGATATTTTTATTTTCTCCATTACATATTCCAAGCATATATTTGATAGTTTTTGAGTGAGCACTCATATGTCATTCCACAATAAAATTACTTGTATGAGTGAATAATGTTTAGAATACCTATAATGTTCTCCCCCTGTGACCCCCGTGCTCTCCCCCATGAGAACCCCCCCTTAGATTATTAAAATATTTTGAATTTTTTTAAAAAACTCTCCCTCTCTCTCCCCTGCCATGTGCATGGCGGGGAGAGAGAGAGAGAGAGGGAGTTAAGTGAGAGAAGGGGGGGCATGCAGCCCCCCAGATGGCAGCGAACAGGAGCTTCCTCCCCCCTCCCACCTTATAAAGTTTCCTCCCCCTCCCTCGACGAGACAGACAGCCCCCTTGCTGGCCATGACACACAGGACCTCCCCCCCCCCCCCCCCCCCGCTATTCTGCACTGCGCCCCTCCCCTCCGTTGCAGCACAGTCCCCCCCGTCAGAGATAGGCGCCCCCCCCTTTGTGTCATCCCGCGGCTCAGACTGGGCACAACATTCCCCCTCTGCCCTGGTGATCACGCCCCTGGGCTTTCGACTAAAACATTCCCCCCACCTGTTCACCAGTCAGCTGCGGGGCCCGTGAAGAAGAGGAGAGGGAGAGAAGGAGGGAAGGAGAGAGAGAGAAGGAGAAGAAGAGGGAGAGAGAGGAGGAGAGAGAGAGAGAAGGAGAAAGAGAAAGTAAGAGAAGAAGAAGAAGAGAGAGAGAGAGAGAGAAGGAGAAGAAGAAGAGGGAGAAGAGGAGTGAGAGAGAAGGAGAAGAAGAAGAGGGAGAAGAGGGAGAGAGAGAATAGGAGAAGGAGAGAAGAAAAGAAGAGGAGAGGGAGAGAAGAAGAGAAGAAGAAGGAGAGGGAGAGAGAGAAGGAGAAGAAGAAGAGGGAGAAGAGGGAGAGAGAGAATAGAAGAAGGAGAGAAGAAAAGAAGAGAAGGAGAGGGAGAGGGAGAGAAGAAGAGAAGAAGTAGAAGAAGTAGAAGAAGAAGAGGAGAGGGAGAGAAGAAGAGAAGAGGTAGAAGAAGAAGAAGAGAGGGAAGGAGAGGAAGAGGAGAGAGAGAGAAGAAGAGAAGGAGAGGGGTGTCCCTCTTCCACTCTAGCACCTTGTACGCAACGGAGGAAGAGAGAGACAAGCCAAAGATGAAGGGTCGTGTTTACTAAAGTGTGTAATGAACTCGAAGGCTCGCTCTATAAAAGCTCTCCATATCTACAAATGATAGAACATGATAGGAGCCAAGGCCTTGGAGTTTAAGTTTTTATTTATGGCCTTTGATCAAATATAGCAATAGGAGGTCACCTTTCTTGAAGGATCATTGCTTAACAGGTAGGTATCAAACTAGGACTTTTGTTTGTCTATTTTAGCAAGGAGGATATTCAAGTTACATTGCATACATTGGGAATGGAAAGATAAGGGTGCACTAGGGGTTGCAATGACAGAAAAGGAAGGTATCACAATTGCATTAGGAAGATATAAGGCAATCATAATTTATATTTGATTGAGAGTTAAATGAATCATAGGCCTTTGATTAACATACACTGCGTACGAATGTTTATTGCATTCATGGCTTAGGCGGAAGGAAAGAAAAAGATAAAGAGTAGAAATCCTACAGAGTATCACACTCAAAGATAGAAGGTTAGAAGATGTTGCATTTACTTAAAGTTGATGTCCAACTGATGACCAACAAGGAGGGTTTATTGCCATACCTTGAAAACCTAAGAACCCAACTCCAAGGACTTAGTCGTTTCTTTTCCAACAAAGGGTTGTCCATCAAAGGCTCTATGGTTGTGAAACTCAATAAACTAGACAAATTGTCAAGTAAGTCACAACCGTCGAGGGCCGCGCATGACAAAAGGACCTTAGATTGAGTCCAAGATACATTCCATTAGACCTATGGATTTAGGGCAGTTGTGAATTGCTAAGAAAGCAAATTGACCTACCAAGTTTAGGACGTCCGGATTGTCCGAGAACTATTTGACTATAGTATAGGGAAACCTAAGGTAGTGATAATTTGGGGTCAACGGGGTACAAGCCCTAACCCAAGGGGGAGAGCGAACTTTAGGGTGGTTGATTCATGCTAAGCGTGTTGCTTGGAACTGTTGAAATAGTTTTAACGAAGGTTGATCTTGTTAAAGATGGATTGTTGACCCAAGTTATGCTTGGTTGTTTGAAAAGGTTGTAAAAGTGATTTGATACATCCAAGTTAAATTCTGGTTGTGCATGCAATGGGATTGCGATGCCTTGAAGCAAGAGGTTGTGCATTCAAATGTTTGTTAATGTGGTTTTGGATGTTAACCCAAGTGGGGTTTGGTTGATGATTTCATGGTCGGGTTTGTGATGATTGATTGCCATGGGAACATAAGGATGTTTTCCTAGTTAAAGGATGTTAGGCTGGTTGCTTCAGCTGCGGTTGATTTCCTAAAGGGTTAATTAAGGAAGGATGGCGCTAGCTATCCCCCGTGAACTGCCAAACCCTAACCAAGGGGGTTATGAATCCACACCGGGAATGTGGACCAAACCAGCTGCGAGAGGTCTCTCCGTAGAAATTACTTGGCGTAGGAGGATACTTGGGTGCCAGTGGGGGCTCTGGCCATAAATCCCAATGTCTCCGGGCCCTACACAAGTGTTCTACGTGACTCGAGATGGGATCTCGAGGCCTTGATACTAGTTACAAGACGGAATCTTGGTAGGATAAACCTTCGGATTTTGTTGCCGAGAGACGGAAGCATTTTTCTACGGAGGCAAAAAGGAACACTTAATTCTCCTGTATGGGCGGAAGACAAACATTAATCTGAAGATAAGTTAAGGAAGTGTTTGATCTTGTTTTATCTTGTCTTTGTGTCTGTGCCCTAAATTACGTAAAGGAACCTATGACTAACAGGATTAATTAACGAAGCTTCTTTTATGTGTCAACATAATGTGGTAGGTAATTAAATAACTAAAACAACCCCCGAGAGAAGCGTGGTGGATGTGACCAATGGGTCTATCCTACGGAAGAGTGGTCTCGGTTAGCCGAGAGCTTTCCTCAAAGGAAATGTTAAAGAGAAATGTTAGGAAAAAGTTGGTCTATGACCTTGGACAATGTTGGCTAGGAACCCGGACTTCAGGTCGATCCTAGTGGGAACGGCCGGATAAGTTCCGTTGCGGGGCAAACTCGAGAGACCCTAGTTGGCAAACCCCGTGTCATTCCTTGGGAGTGCCGGGCGACGTCTTCTAGATGGACTGCTAAGATATGTCCCGCGATTTGAGGAGCGGGCACATTACAATACATGTATGAGTAAATAACTATTTCAACATTTGATGATTTTCGATTGGTACCTGACCTACACCAACCCACCAAATCTCCATCTCAGACTGGAATGTATGATTGGTGCTTGACCCCCACCATTGCTATAGTCCAATACCGTGTTCATGATGCAAATGCTGACTCTTTTTTTTTTTTTTGAATCTGTGCTTCATCTAACTTCAAGGCAAACTTCAAAACATCATGGTATTCCTCTACTGCGAGTCTATACATATGAACCATTGCAATCTACAATATTCTTAGATCAATCCATATATTGTCAAACACATTGTATTCAAAACTAGATTTTATTTTTATATTTCATATGGCATAGACCCTTCAATAAGAATGTATTCCCCAAAAACATGTGGAATCTTACGATTCATAGCAGCCCTTAACTGATATACGGCAAGGGCCCGAGGCAACCCAAATGCACTTATTCTATTACATTTAAGATTTTCAAACCATAATCTAGAGATAGCACGATAACATTTTTGACTAATACCCATAGTATCACATGTCTCTACGATTTTGTTTGGTTTTAATGTGTCCTTAAAGTCATTTACCAATTCTTTGAGAGTTGGGCCTCTCAAATCCACATTCTAAGGTGACTTAAGATTCCTCAAAATATCTTTCTTATTCATGGTCTCTTTTAAAAGATTGATTCTCTCATCTCTCTCGAATATTAATGCCCAATATGTTAGAGATATATTTCTTTACAAGATTTAGTCTTCTTTTCTTTACTCTCTCACACAAGCTAGTTATATTTTTTTAATGGTCTCTTTCTATCTGGGAATCCTATTGGAGTTTTCTTCAAGTGTGCTAGCTTATCTTGTAATGACTTATTAGTATTTTTCAGAATGTCAATCTTATTTGTTAGCTCAGAAATGCTTGTCTGTTCAATTAATAATGCTTTTCTCATTTCGCACATTTGAGCCATGTATATGCAAGATGGAGAGCATAACCTTGTACAATAGCCAAGCATCCCGTTATAACCTTCCCCAACATATCTTACGTAATCATGAATATTAAAAAGATTAGTAGGTTTACTTGTGGGAGGATCCTTGGGATAAATATTTTCATCCACCTACAAATCTATATGTTTCTTCCCTTGTGTTTGCAATCTAGTAGTCTCCATCTCATCTGTTAGTACTCGATGATGTATATTTCTCCAAGATGTATAAATTGGATCTAGTTGGATAGTAAGTTTGTACTTGCGTATGCTCGCGTATGTATTACTTGAAGAGATATCGCTAAATATTTTAGCATATTAACCACAAATGAATCTCACAATGATAAGAAAGTAAGCACAAAGAAGAGAATGGTGAAAGAGTGGTTGGTGTGTGAAAAGAAGATGCAAGAGTAGACGAACGTGATTTTGGTGGACACATATTGAAAATACAAATCCTCTCAGGTTTCAAGACAAAAACGGTCGAAAAGATGACCCTGACATAAATTGAAAGATGAGGGCAATTAATGGTTGACTCCTTTAATGAATTAAATATTCTCTCATTAGTCACATATGAGCAACCAAATTTGGTTCAAAAACTCAACTAATTAGCAATCTAATCATTTCTCTACAAGTGTCTTTTTTGAAGCGTTTTTTACCCTAACACTCTAAATCTGGACAACCAAACCCTCATTGCCTGTTTCCTTGACCAATGTTTACGTTACAACACCATTCTTGCTATATAGTCAATAGCTTATTATAAACAATGGTTTCATAACTACATTTATGAAGACATGATTTTCTTTTTTTTTCTTTTTAAAAATTAGTTTTGAATCTTTTTTTTCCATTTCCAAAATGCCATTTTTAGTTTTTAATGGACTTATGAGTTGTCATGGTGTGTATCGTCGTCTTCTTGCTTTTTCTATCTTCTAAAGCACACACCCCAACCCCATTTTTCTTTCGCAGCTCGTCCGAAACCACCTTGACTTGTCATACTGAATGACCGACCACCTTATGATTTATCCCTTGTCGTGTGCTACATATTCTAAGCCCAATCATCGATGTCGTATGTAAAGCTCCCTTAAAGGGTGTGTGCTCTCTTGTGTTGTCGTGTGCTCTTCTATATTATGAAGCGTTTCGAACGCACTTCGTCCAAAAATCGCAAAGAAGTTGGGCCCACCCACCACCCCCAAAAATCGACAGATACCAATTTCTGCCCCCACTGAGGATCGAACTCAAGACCTTCAGTTTACAAGACTGACGCTCTACCACTGAGCTATAGAGGCTTGACGAATGACAACGTCTTAATTTAAAAACTTAATTTCTACTATTTCTATGTCATGTAACGTGCAACCTTCAAAGTCATCTCAACCTAACATAACCCGACTCCGTTGCCCTTGGGCTCGCACACTGCTATTCTATAGGTTTCCATAGGAGGAGTAAAAACTTCATTGCGTTACGAGCCACAATTAAGCTAACATTAGGCCCTTCATAATGTCACTCAAGTCTCATAACAAGACTAGATCTACCGGTTGGTTTGATCATCATTGTTAACGTGGGTACTGCCGTTGGAGGTATTACATCAACACCTCAAATGTTCTGATCTATATACAAGTTAAGTTATGTCAAGTTAAAGTGCCTCACTCAATGCATATCATGTCCAAGGGGCTCACTAAACAGCTTTGCTTGGTTCTTCTCCTTAAGTTCTAATGCACATTTAATTAGTAGAAATACTCAATCAAATAGTCATGAGATGTGATCGACTAGTCATTTATACAAACATCTTTGGCACACTAATTAAGCATTTTGTGCCATAGGAATGTGAACCATAGCATAGAAGGTAGAGCATGTTTCTTGTGTTATGCCATCAACTAGAGTGGAGTCCCAAAGGCATATTTCAATATAAAAGGAGAACTTCTCATGGATTAACCTCCTCAATGGATCTACACACATCATGCCCCTTTTATGTTACCCATAGAAGGATGTTCTTGCTACTTTTTATGGCCCTTTCACTCTATAACAATGAAGTGCCATAATCTAATAGTGTATTCATGAAAGTGAGGTGGTTCAAGTAAGCCTTTATCATTACTATGCTTATCAATCTATGGCAAAGGTAAAACATGTCCTTTATCATTACTATGCTTATCAATCTATGGAAAAGGTAAAACATGTCTATATATCTATATAGATGACGTATGTTGTGACAGAAGTGGCCAAATTCTAGGACTTCGTCATTTTTTATTTCCAAACCTTTCAATGTCATTTAAGAAAGGAGCTGGCCGAATAAATCATGTTAAAAGCACCTTATTGCAATGTGCAAAGCATATCACTCTCAATGCAAGAGCATCTTTAACATGTGGAAAGTAAAAGCTTTGATGAGAAAAACCAAGGTAAGATAGACCTATTTGTTGAATTGTAAAGCACTCGTGCAAGAATTGTTGCAAAGTTTATCATAAGAGTTCTCCATTTGAGAACTAGGAAAATCGCAAAATTTAATCAATATAATTTGACCCCAAGACCAAGAAAGAAACATGAAAGCTAGCCAATAATGTATGGTATTTTCAGAGCATCAAAAGTATCTCAAAAGGACACCCTAGAAATTTAAATGGAAGAAAAGTTGACATGGCCTTCCAAAAGCCCATTAATGTTTAGTGTCAAGAGGATTTAACAATGTGGCATGCAAAAGTAACATCTACAACAATAAGTTTGATGATATTCCTCTTTTTGCCAAATCATTCTCAACCAACAAGATACTTGGAATGCAACTCTAGAAGAGAATTGTTTGTTTAAGAACGAACTTGTTTTCTCCCATTGAAAATTATTTATTTATTTCCATTTTTTTATGAAGGTTTTTTTTTTGGATAATCCTCCAACCAGGCTACATATCTTTTGTTGTGTCCTTGCTACTAATATTTGGTACGAGTCATGATTATTGCCTAATCAGTCACTCAATATAGAATAAGCTATGATTATGATTTCCTAAATACGCACTCAATATGGAACGATTTGAGAAGCTTGACATGTAAAAAAAATTTCAAGTTTAGTTTCCTTCATTTGATTGTCATATATATATATATATATATATATATATATATATATATATATATATATATATATATATATATATATATATATATATATTCAAAATTTGATTACCATAATCCATAATCTACAGCCTATGGGGTCTATGACTATTCCTCACAAGCATTAACTACTAATATGTCTCACAAATGTACTCTAGGAGAAACCCTAGCCTCGTTGCAAGAAGAACCCAATCATGTATATCCTCAAATGAGTCGTGAAGGACCACTTGCAATGATTCACTTGGAAGACAAAAAAATTGTCATGCTCATTGACAATGCAAAACCAAATTCCATACTGCCCTAGGTTTAGGAAAGGTCATGAACCTTTCATTCCTTTGAAACAACATTACACACTCTTTATATAAGAAATAAGCCTTTCAAGGCTCCCAAAGTGCCAAAAGCAATGACATTACATTGTTTCAAAGAATTTCCCTTTTCTAAAGGTTTACAAAACCATTGAAAATATTGAAGCACCTACTTCCAATCAAGTATTAGCCTTGTTTGTATAAACATCCATGTATTTTACCAAAATTTTTCCAAGCATGATCCCCTAATAAAATTATTGTCATTTTGAAAAGGAGTCAATGTTGAAGTTAACATAAATGCTAGTATAATAGTCCAAGGTTGTCCTTGTAGCAAGAAAGCATGCAACATTTTACCCTTTCTTGCAAGAGCATGTTAGTGGATGCTAAGAACATTTCGGCCACAATGCATTTGGAGAGAAGCTTTTTTCAATCTCATTAAACCAACCGCTACTATAGTTTACTTTTTTGCCAAAAATAATTTACTTAAGAATACAAAAACCAACTATGATTTTGAACATGCAATTAATCATGAGGAATTTATGAATTTCATCATTTAAGGCATAAAGAAATGAAACTACGGTTTTTGACCATTCTAGTAATGGCAAGAAAGACTACGTCCACATAATTGAGACAAATTTGATATTTGTCAATATAATATGAATGGGGCAAGTAAGTAATTTCCTATGGGTCAAAATAACATGAATGGGGCAAGAAGGTAATTTCTTACAATGTAACTTGGGTGATAATTTCACCTAGCACACGATCAATAGCACTAGCATTCCAATTGCGTGAATAGTATAGATGTTTCACGTATCATTCTAAGGGGTATATGTTGTGCTGAGCCTTAAATGGTAGCGATGCAAATTTTTATAAGTCGACAAAAAGGCATGTTTCCTCCCTTTAAAAAATGAAGCATCCACATTAAAACTCAAAAATCCCAGTGATGTTTGTTTGGGAAGCAAAAAGAGTCTTCAAGATATGCCTACAAAACCAAAGTTTTTTATTTGCAACAAAGATATTCAAAAATAAAAAGGATCAAATGATATAAAAAATACTATAAAATACCAAGCGACGTGGGATCCTCCATGGTGCAGGTAGATATGGTGCATCATATTCCAAACTATTCCATGCAATCAGCTCTAGCACATCTCTGGTTGCACTGTTTTTCAACAAGCTTCCCCCGTCTTCCAATCAGAGATACTAGTAGATGCAACTGAATTGGGATGTATGTAAAAGCATGGGAACAAGTCACAAGTATAAAGGTGGGAAGATGGGAGTAAATAAGGAATAACTTGATGCATCATCAGTCAACAGCCAAGAAATGGCTGCACAAAATGATGATCCACCCAGAGATTATTCAAAGCCAAAATGCAAGCTTCTTGTGCCATGGAAGGACATTATCATAGATCAATCATGTTGAATACAAGATCTACAAACTTATTTTGTGTGCCTCAAGTATTAGCTTCACAGAGTATATGCATGGTATGAAGGCCCTCTGTGTCTCAATTTACAATACACGACATGGCATGTCCTTCAATGGAGTACTCTTAGCAGTGGGATGCATAGAAGGTTGATTCCTTCAGAAGCAGGTGAACTGACTTAACGCCTGACACTCGCAATCCCTCTCTTTCTGATCCAGATAGATTCCATTACAGACTTTGGGCAATAGATTTTTAAAATATCATATTATCCGAGCCACTGCTCTGCAGATCTATCACCATCTGCCCCTACTGAGTGGCGTATGCTTATTTTGGCTTGTGAATACTGTTTTTGAAAACGCTCAAATGCAGTCACATCCAGTTTCCCTGTTGCACTCTTTCCCTGCTTTCTTCTGATCTGCTGTTCTTTTACAGAGCCCCATAACTTCTCAATTGCATCCCTCTGTTGAGCTGTAAACTTTGAAACATTATCATATGCATGTTTCACCAGAATGTCTATTATGGTTTGAGCCCTGCTACATAACGGGCACTTGTTAAAATACCACATTCCAAATTGATTATTGTGTGTTTGAAAGGTACAACTGTCAGTTTAAACTAGTCCAGAAACTGGATTCTTACCATTTGAAGCGGTAATGCCTTGCTGCAATCTCAAGACATGCCATTAAAGCTTCCCTGCGTTCTCGCAGTAATTTTTCTTCATTTTCTTGAGCCCTCCTGCTTGCAGCCTCTTCCTCTTTCCGTTTGTTTGCCCTCTCTTCTTTCCTTGATGGCTTTGACAAAAGTGCATTGAGACCAAATGGATCATTGTCGACCTCTTCTGGTTGTGTTGTCTCAGCAGGATCTTCTCCTCCTTGTACAACATCTTGACCTGAGGATTCTTTAAGACATGATCCTGACTGGTCTGCAGCTTCAAATGCATCTTCACACGCACTTGCTTCTGGAAGAGCAAGTATCTCTTGCTTTATCCTACTGGCAGCTTTTGAAAACTGACCACAAAAGAACCACATCAGCCAAAAACAACATGAAACTCCCCTCCACCCACACACCCAGTGCCTGTTTTTCCAACAAAACGAGCTATACAATGAATTTGTTGCATACAATCATTTCTAATGTTGCAATTTCCCAGAGATCTTACGAGTGAGAAATAAGACTTGTCGACTTGTCACCTTAGGTGAAGTTATGTGCATCCCATGAGGTATATGATGATGATCATGTGCTTGTGTCATAAACCAACGAGTTCTAAGCAGAGGTTATTAAAGGGATCCAGTCAAATGATAGTTCAAAAACATCGAACCAAATACAACAATTCACATAATCAGGTAGGAATACACACCACAAAAGTATCATCTGTATAAAAGTCATTTGCAACTTGAGTCCATAGGAGCCAGACTTGCACCTGTGCTTGTTGATACATGCTAAAACACTGCATTTGGTTTCACAATATTAGAAAGACTGGCAAAAGAGACCCATTTAACTATGCTTGAGAACAGAATATTTTCAAGGTGTGATTACTCCTGAACCAAACAACAGGTAACACTACACTTCAACAACCTGAAGTTGGTCGGAAACTGCTGAAAAGAGATTGTGGTAATCTTGTCTTAGTGATGATTCAGTGGCTGAAACCGGTGAGGCCATAGAAGCTCTTAGGATCTCAAAGAACAAAGCAGCTGTCTCTGTAGTCAAACTTCCTGATTGGACCAATTGTAAGGCTAGCTTGGAAGCTTTACTAAACTTGGCAGGATTTCCAATGTGAGCAGCAATTTTGCGCATTGCATCAGCAACTTGGAGTGAGCTTGCCTCAATTGTTGTTTTGAAGCGCACTTTCTTTGACCCTGGAAAGACAAATATCCACTTTAACAATACAGGAAGCCAACAAGCAGTTTCACGTCAGATTACTAAAATGGCAAGTCTAATGTTACTTTTCCCTCTACAAGAAAGAACAACGTTGCATGAGTCATTTTCACCACACACAACTCTCACAACATATGTATAAGCATGTGTCTAAAATTCAAATAAGGGCCTGAATCATATGTGCATCCAATCCCTTAAGCTAAAAATGTATGTCTGGCAAGTCATATGACTGTGAAGTCTAAAGTGTCGTACATGTCAGGCCCCTGCTACCTCCCTCTTTTTGGTCTCACAGGTCACTTTGGTGACAAGTGAGATGTGCACTGAGATAGGTTTTCACAGGTCATCACCATAACACCATTGGCATCTACACACACAGGAATTATTTTTGGGATGGCGTGGACTACAATAGATGCAATTGTATGCCCAATTGTGCATCGTGAGACTTGTGGTTGCTGTGCAGCCTTGCTTAAGCAAAATATATGAGGCTATGGAGCAAATGATAGACAAGCTAGAATAGTTGTTGCCTGATGCAGATGCATATGAGCAGATTCATCATCAGTGTGTGACAAGGTGGAACCCCTACAACTCTCCCATGCATGCAATAGCTTATGGTTTGGATCATACGTATCCAATAGGAGAATGACACAAAGGTTGGTAATCCTTGGAGGCTTAGTATGGATGATCTACTACCTGATCTAGAAACTAGGTGCAAAATTAGAGACCAACTTTCTACCTACAAATCCTTTTGTGGCTCGTATTGAAATGTCCTCCTTGGATCCAAATTGCACATGAGACAACACACACGGTATATCCACAAAAATATGGGTCATGGACAACAAACTCACCTCCCAGCCATAGAGCCAATGGTCTCACCCCCGAGTTTGGGAGCTAGCAACAAATAAGGTCATGACCACATCCCAAGAGCTAGTGTCCCATACCACTAGCCCACACCATCTTAGTATACAGACACGTCGGCTAAGAGTCCCATAGTGGTGATCACACAATGCTGTCCACAATAGGGCCTTGAGTCCTATAAATAGAACTAGGTTGTCCAAAACCTTGAAGTGTCCCTCGTGCATTTGTACTAGGTCACTTCATGACCAATATAACCAATGCTACTAGCACCCACCCAAATGTCCAAGGATGTAACACTTCCCACATTATGAATGATTGCTATCCTTAGTAATATCCTCAAGAATGAAGTGGAAAAACTCCCAAGTAGCCTTCACCTCTAGGCACTTCTTCCACTTGACCAAATACTTGGAATAAATAGTCCAATGGGTTCGTTTAGTCCTATAGTCGAGAACCAATTCGGGTTTGAGTGAAACATAACGAGCAACATGCTTGAGCCATGGAACTTCCTCAATCAGAACTATCAATTCACCTTGCCTTCATCATTCTTTCAAATGACTTACGTGCAACAGCGGGTGAACTCAAATATGCTGAGGTAAATCAAGCTCATAGGACACACTCCTTATCTTCTGGCTAATCTAGAAAGGACTAGCACTTGTTGGTACTTCTTGAATCGGAGTACTTTGGAACTTCCAGATAAACCCAAATGCCCTCTTAGAGCTTTCTGTCGTGCACCACAAAACCTAGTATCTTCTAGAAAGTTTTAGAAAATTCCAAACAATTCTCAAAGATTCCTTAGAGGATTTTAAAAGAGCACTTACATTAGTGCTTACAACATCATTGTTGATCTCAATAATGCTTGTTTCATCAATAATGTCATTGCAGATAGACATCATATGGTTATGTCAACACTTGTATCATCTCACATCCAAAAGCTTCCCCTTAATCTCTAGTATATATAAATAGGGCCCTTGGGCTTCAATCTTACCAACGCCAATTGTAAGGCTCCCATGAGATAAGTCCCCTCCAATTCGAATTCAAGCCTTGAATCTTTGATTCTTGTCTTCTGTCACCGGTGTTGAAGTCAAAGAACAACAATACAGCTTCAAAGTGAACACAACAGTAGAGAGAGAGAGAGAGAGAGAGACACACACACAGAGAGAGAGAGAGAGAGAGAGAGAGAGAGAGAGAGAGTGTGTGTGTGTGTGTGGTCACGGCTCAACACTTGATAGTTTCAAAAGTAAGATACAAAGTATAACCCTTAGACTATAGGATTGTGTAAGTAACTTAAAGTGCGTTCACACACAGATGTATATAATGTGTGATAAGTGACCAAAATGTGTAACATAAATACACATATGAAAAATAATGTGACTGGGGAAGAACATCTCTCTTATTAAGAGTAAAAAGTACTCCAGTGTCCTATGCACGGATCATTGACACTCCTGTGTGAGCGTAGACATAAGTAAAACCCAACAAACCCCCCTAGGAGTGATAAGTAATCAGCACACTAGGATTATCCACCAAAGGAGATAAAATTTAAAGCATTGTGAAATGCTTCAAATTTGTCACGAGAAAGGGCTTTGGTGAAGATGTCTACCACATTGTTGTTGGTAGGACAATAGATAAGGCTCATATCCCGTGCATGTAGCCTCTCTGACAAAGTGATAATGTATCTCAATGTGTTTCATGTATGCATGAAACACTGGGTTTCATGCCACTACAATGGCACTCTGACTATCAGTAAACAAAGGAGTAGGCTCCATGATAGAGACATCAAGATCAGTCAACAAACATCTCAGCCATACACATTCAACTATAGTAGTGAAAGCTACCTTGTATTCAACTTCACAAGACGATGTGGCAATAGTGGATTGTTTCTTGCGAAGCCAAGAAATGCAAAAAGAGACAAGAAAGAAACCATTTCTACTTGTAGAGTGATGAGAATCAAAATCTCCAACCCAATCAAAATCATTGTAAGCATAAAACTGCAACACTTCCCCTTGGCATAAAGCAATCCAAGAGTCCTAGTGCCCTGCAAGTAGCAGAAAACATGCTTCACAACTTGCCACTGTGACATGCATGGGCTATGCATATATCTGCTCAAGGCTGAAACTGCAAATTGAATATCTGGCCTTGTGTTGCCTAAAAAAATAAGGCATCCAACTGTTCAAGCATATATATAAATGTCAAACATATCACTATCATCATGCAAAGACAGCTTAAGTCCAGTCTCCATCGGTGTGCTTACGGGCTTCCAATCCTAGAAGCCAAATCTCTCAAGGAGTTTACCAATATATCTTGACTGTGACAATCCAATGCCTCTAGTACCATGAATAAACTAAATGCCCAAATAGTAATGCAAAGGCCCCAAATCTAACATATCAAAAGTTTGTTGCCAATTTTTCTTAAATGCTTAAATTTGACCAACATGTGGCTCTATGAGTAGAAGATCGACCAGCAAGGATCCCCTCTCTTTGCATACATAAAAAGTAGACTTTGATCGGTTGTTAATGAACCCTTAGCTGGGTAAGAAGGCATCAATTTTGGCATACCAAGCTCGTGGAGCTTGTTTCAAACCATACAAAACCTTTTTCAACTTGCATACGAAGTGTTCGGATCCTTTAACTGCAAAACCCATGGGCTGCTGAATATACACTTCTTGAAATTTCCCATGTAAAAATGCAATTTTAATGTCAAGTTGGTGCACAATCCAACCATAATGGACAGCCAATGCAACCATACACCTGATCGTAGTCATGGGGGATGTAGAAGCAAATGTCTCCTCATAATCAATACCTTTCTTTTATGCATAGTCTTTTGCCACTAGCCTAGACTTGTACTTATCAATGGATCCATCCGCTTTTCATTTTAGCTTATAGACCCATTTAGAACCAATGGTTTTCTTTCCAACAGGCAATGTAACTAAATCCCATGTTTGATTCTTCATGATAGAATCATATTCAGCTTGCATTGCTGCCATCCAATGCACATTCTGTTGTGCATCCTCAAAAGAATCAAGCTCATCATCATCAAGTGTATTTGCTGCCATAACAAATTCCATAGCATTAGCATGATCGTGCAAGTGTGCTTGTCTTCGAGTACGACCAGCAAGAGAAGCATCGAAATGACTATCCTGTAGAGTCTTCAAGTACCATCTAGGTATGTGTCTAGCCTCCTGAATATATGCATGCTCATGATGAACTTGCTATTCAGCATCTTGCTGAATATTCAGATCAGCCTTAGGCTGAATTTCTACATTATTTAATGAATCGGCTGGCTAAACATATTGTTCATTTAATGAAGCTCCAGCTGTATCGCCAAAAGAAATAGGCAACAGCCCTTCAAATACATCTTTTGTAGCATGATATGTGTCATAACCAACAAGAGATAATTCCAATTTTTCATCAAAAATCACATCTCTATTGATGAAAACTTTCTTGGAAACAGGATCGTACAATCTGTACCCTTTGCTTTCACTATTGTACCCCACAAATATGCATTTGACAGCCTTATTGTCCAACTTTTTTCTCAATGCTTTGGGAATATGAGTATATGTAAGAACCCCAAAAGTACGAAAGTGACCAACTGAAGATTTACGGCTATTCCAAGCCTCAAAAGGCGTTGTACTTTTCAATGCTTTAATAGGATATCAATTCAAATCGTGACAAGCACACATAACTACTTCCATCCAAAATACATGTGGCAATTTCTTAGCCTTCAACATACATTTGGCCATCTCCATAAGTGACCGATTCTTCCTTTCTACAACCCCATTTTGCTATGGACTATATGCAATAGTAAATTGATGTGCAAGGCCTTTTTGCTTCAAAAAATATTCAGCAAGAAAGACATATATTTCATTTTGCTATGGAGTATATGCAATAGTAAATTGATGTGCAAGGCCTTTTTGCTTCAAAAGAATATTCAGCAAAGGAAGACATATATTTCCCCCTCCCCTCAGTCCGAATGGAGAGTCTTAATCTGACAACCAGATTGATTTCCCACAAGTGCAGTAAAAGCCAAAAATGCATCAGACACTTTTTAACCAATGAATAAACCCAACAAAAACGTGTAAAATCATCAATGAAGGTGAGGAAGTAATAATATCCACCCAATGACTTTATCTGCATGAATCCATATACATCTAAATGCACAATCTACGACCTGGCCATAGATCTAAAAGCAATATCATGAGGGAAAGAAAACCGATGTATTTTTCCCAAAATGCATCCCTCAAAAATGTGCTCAAGAGGTCTCTCCAAGAGAGGTAAGCCTTCTTGCATCTAAGTACATTGCATAAGCATCAAACTACCATAATTCACATGCCCCATATAAGCACGCCATAACTATGTCTATGACATAGCAGGAGCAAGAGTAGATGCCAAATAAACTGATTGATCAACCGAGTGAACATCAACTCATGAAGTCCATGACATAATATGCCAATGAGTACCAAAGTTGAGAATTCCTTATCCTTGACCATGTATTTATCATCATCAAAAGTGACTTGCATTCCACATTTTGCTAAAGAAAAAATGGACAACAAATTCTTCTTTATTCATGGCACATATAAAGCATCTTGCAAACAAAAAGAGTAGATCCATCAATGGCTTTCAAAACAATCTCTCCAACACCTCTAACAGGATAAGATGCATTGTTGATACATTGCACTAATTTTCCAACAGGAGCTGCAACAACATAAATAAACAAATCCCTACGGAATGTGATGTGTTTAGAAGCACCATTGTCAAAAAACCAAGTAATACATCCTCTATAGAGCTAAATGCTCTATCTACCCAAGAAGAATCATAACTATAAGTATAAAAGGGTAGTCACGATCAGTGATTAACGATGTGAACTCTGTAGTACTAGCAATAGAAGGTGTATCTAAAACTAACATCCCAAACTCCTTTTTCTCCTTGGCAATGCTTTTCTTGCATTCTATATTATAATGACTATGCAGAGCATTCTTAGGCTGATTGCCCTTCCCCTTTTGTTTTGCCATAAAAGCTTGTTCAGAAGCTACATCCATTCCACTATTCTTCCTTGTTTGTTTTTCTTGCAACAATAAGCTAACCAACTGAAGAAAAGTAAGTGGCTACGTAGAAACCCGTATTGTAAGATTCAATGTCATATAAAAGGCCAAATAAGAAGGTGGCAAAGAGTTCAAAGTCGTAGAAATCATCTGAGTATCAGAATAATACTCATTTACATTCATCAACTACTCACACAAGTCCTGAATTTTATTAAGGTAATCTTGCATCGCATGACCTTCTTCCATCTTCACATTTTCAAGCTCCTTCAAAAAAGAAATGCAAGTATCATATTTTCCAACAAACATATGCTCAAGTGTAAGCCATGCTACTCGTGAAGTAGCAGCAGAATGGATATGCCGGATTATCAACCGTTGAACAGCCAATGCAATAAGTGACAATGAATGCGTATCTCTGGTGTCCCAAGCCTTCTGTGTAGCTATTCTTTGGGGTGGAGGCTAAGCGGCAACTTGTCCACGTCCTACTCCTTGTTGAGAGGTTGCAGCTGCACCCTCTTGACTTTGGCCACGACCTCCTTGTGAAGGAATTATAGGAGCCAAATCACCAAGACATACTTCTTTCCCACTAACATAATCCCGAAGATTTTTTGCAACAAGCACATTCTTCATCATGAAGGACCACAAAGAATAGTTGTTGCCATCCAATCTATCCTCTTTTGAAACATAAGTAAAGAGATCACTCTGTCCTTGAGTTGCCATGATAGATGTCACTCAATCAAATGCACAAGAGCAATAACAAAAGCTGGCCGACTTGGAAATCTTCAAATTTCCAAAAGTAATCAACTAAATCGTGTCATCTTGACCACTACTGCCTCAATGTGCTGAAAATTTTCAGATTTTAGCAAGCAACACGCTGCCCAATGCAATAAGAGTGCTCAGTAGCACTAAAAATACAAAAGCCCCAAAATTTGACCGTCCAATCTGCATAATTTCAATCAATTTCAGACTGAAACCACAATATATGTGCCAATGTCAGCCAAAGATACAAAAGCCCTAAATTTGCTGACCCAAATGCCTGAAAATTTCTGCAATTTGTGCACTGAAGCACTTGCTGAAGCAAAAATTGACCTGTCCTTGCAAAAGCCCTTTGCTTTGGATCTGAAATTCTGAATAAAATGATGGAATATACCTGTAACAGCTGCTGACATGGCAGTCTAGGACTATTCTGCAGATTAGGGTTTCTGACAGTGACTGCAGAGCTGAAGACGTGCTGATGTGGCAGTTGACTTCAGGCTGAGGAAGCTGCACAGCAACCAGGGCGATGGGAGCAAGACTGAGCTGGCACAGAGCTGGCAGAGAGGGTTTCTGACAGTGACTGAAGAGCTGAAAACGTGCTGATGTGGCAGTCAGCTTCAGGCTGAGGAAGCTGTGCAGGAACCAGGGTGACGGGAGCAAGACTGAGCTGGCACAGAGCTGGCAGAGCAGCTGGCGGTGTCAGAAACAGGGGGGCATTGCTGACATAGCACAGGGCAGGTGACAAACTGAGCAGATGGGAGCAGACAGGAGCTGACGGCTATTTCTCAGCTGACGGGACTGTGTAGGCTGAAGCTGGCGGCAGATTCACAGGTCACGAGACAAGTGACAGGACTGCTATGATACCATTTGTTGAAGTCAAAGAACAGCATTACAGCTTCAGAGTGAACATGACAATAGAGAGAAAGTGAGTGAGGTATAGCTCGACACTTGATAGATTGAAAAGTAAGATACAAAGTACAAAGTACCAAGTACAAAGTACCAAGTACAACACTTAGACTTTAGGGTTGTGTAAGTGACTTAAAGTGTGTTCACACACAGATGTGTGTAATGTGCGGTAAGTGAACAAAATATGCAACATAAATACATAGATGAAAAATAATGTGATTGGGGGAAAAACCCTCTCTTACAGAGAGTAAAAAGTGCCCCGGTGACCTACGTGCGGATTACTAACACTCCTATGTGAGCGTAAGCATGAGTAAAGCCCAACAACTGGGACACGAATTTTTAATGCTTTGCTTAGCATTTGATTAAGTTTTTAATCATGTGCAAATATGAGATGCACATGTGATATGCAAGCTAGTTATTTCATAAAGTCGGGCCAAGGACCCTGAAATATCAGTTGGTGTAGTGACAGGTTCGGCACAGAGATCAAGACAGACAGTCGTTACGTGCAGTGAGAGACAGAGAGAGTGAGATAGAGCAGAGTAGAGAGTGAGCACGTTTGTAGGTACAATGACGAGAGTGTACCTTTAGGTTTTTTTAGATAGATATATATGTGTAAGTACAAGTGCTAAGGGTGTGTTCACACCCGAGTGCATTAAAAGGCACGAGGGCCTTTATTTCCAACAACCTCCCACCTAAAGGCAATGTGCCTAAAGAAAAGAAAAAAATCAGCTAAGTCTGGGTATGTACAAAGCTGAAATACATGTCACAAGACTGTGACAACTATTATCTTTTTGTTGATTTCTTTATTACATACTTTATTTGGTTTTTCTTTTTGGAAGTATCCCTTTTGAAATCTAAACGCTTGAGTTGCATGGCCAGTATGTGAAACGGACAGGAATGTCTAGTGAGTCAAGACTGGACAGTTAAGGTCCAGTACAAGTCAGGAAGAGACTGACGGCACTGTAGATTGATAAGCCTGGAAGAGACTTGTGAAAGTGTATATGGACAAGTGTGTTGAAGAACTAGCCTGGAAGAGACTAGTTCAAAGTGAAGATGGACAAATCTTCAAGAGATTGGTCCATGTGGGGTCATCAGTGAAAATTCACTTTCACTTGAGCTACATTGTAAATTTGGATGTAGCCATAGTCAGCAAAGATGGTCAGAAGACTAGTGGGGATGCAATGGAAGCAACTCCTGAAATTTAGGGAGTTACTAATTTTGGATCCCAGAATCTGTTCGTGTCATTATCTTCATTTTTGCACAAGGATCAATCCTCTGGTCTGTGCCGAGGTCAAATTCTGCACCGAGGATGGAGAATTTTAGACCGAAAGGTTTAAACAGGAAAATTGTTACATGTATGCCATGTGTCACAATTTGGGCATAAATTCCCAAAAGAGAGAGAGAGGGCAGCACAAAAAAACGAGTTTCAATGCATGGGGGCTCATTTTGTGAAAGGGAGATGGACTGCTGCAGATGGAGAGCTCTTGAGAGCTGGTCTACCTTGTCTATGATGCACAGAGGCTTGAGCTTGCTTCCTACTCTCTCTCTTTCTCTCCCTGACAGTATGGTTATGCTACAGAACCAAGGGCCTTTCTTTTGATTCAGGTACAGCTGTGTGGAATATGCTGTTTTTGCATGAGGCAAGAGCCTCTTTTCTCCAGGAACAGGAGCAGTTGTTTGCTGCCCACAACCAGGAACAGGTGAGGGTGGTAACCTCACCTAGCAAGTGTCTGAAACAGCACTAAACCAGAACTGATTCTGGACTGTTCAGAGGGTATTTCAGAGCCCAATTGATGTCAGAATCAAGGGACACTTGGCCCAGATGATGCAGGACAGTGCAGGGAACAGTATGAGCTGAAAACAGGTCTCAAAACAGGTCTGAACCAGTAATTACAGTGGGCTGAACAGTGCAGGGAACAGTATGTGTTGTAGACAGGTCTCAGAACAGGTCTGAACCAGTAATTACAGCAGACTGAAATGGTCAAATCTGCACTCCAACAAGAAGTTTCAGACTTGGGCAGAGTTTCCCCTCTTGATCAACTTGTTTTGGGTCAGTAATTGTACTGTTATGCTGCCAAATTTCACCCAGAATAGGTGAAAGACAGCCCATTGTACTCTCTCTCTTTTTAAAAATAAAGAAATACCGCAAGGGACGCCTAACTTAGGGGCCAACAAGGTGTCTGTGTGGCAACATGAGCATTCTAGCTTCCTGTATTTCTTCTTGATTCTGTGTCTTTAAGTTCAGGTAAAGTGGGCGACGGATAATTGGGTGAAAGCATTTATAAATTTTGGTTGTACACTACCGCCCTTTTCAGTGAACAGGCCGGTTACATGGTTCCATTGCCGAGACCAAATCACTTTTTCCCCAAAGAGTGACCCAGGGTTTGTTTGGGTGTAGACACAGAATTCTGCATTATGGCTGATAGAAAGGAAGACACCAGAGAGGAAGCGTCTGCATCACAGGAGATCCCTGTTGTTCATGAGGTGGGAGAGTCTTCTAGACCTCCACAGTTTGTTACTCCTCCTGTTATGGTTGAGCCACAAGTTCTTATGGCTTCTTCTACCGATGAAGACACTTTCAAGACTCAGTTAGTTGCTGCTGTGAGTATGTTTACTCAAGTGATGCAGAATCCAAGGTTTTTGGCATTTTTGCAGCCATCTGCAAAGATTTTGGATCTAGTAGAGGTCCAAGATAAGGGTAAGCATGCTGCAGATTCAGTGGAAACACCAAGGCAGCTTGCGGAGTCAATGGAGACTCCAAGATTGGTTCCGACTGTCTAGGAATAGGTGGCAGAAACACTAGTTACACAGGCATTGCCAGTTCAGCCTGTCACTTTACAGCAGCCAAATGTTGGCCGAAATGGACAGGGAAACAGTTTTCAGGCTTTACCACAGGTTTTCCCACCGACCTCTGTACATCCTGGGTACTTTGGAGGTGGATCTGTATTTCAGAGTATGGCTGGTTATGCGCCTGGAAATCAGATTTATGTACCAGGAACAGTGTTTGGGGGTGCACAGGGTTTTATGCCAAACCCCATGTATGGCAATATAGGCATGCAGCCTAGATTTCAGGGAGTTCAGGGCAGTTTTGGCATGCCACAGGGCACTTTTGGTATGCCTGGTTATCAAAATCAGCAAGCAAGTATTGTGTCTACAAGCCCTGTAGTCAATGGTCCGGCAACTCCTATGCCACTTGTTAGTGTTCCTATGTTACAGGCATATCCTACGGACCCTTTGATGGCTCATGAGAAGCCAAAGCCATACAAGGAAGGTGGTGCAGCCGTGCGGTTTAACATCTTTCGAGGATTTGAAGATAGGACTAAGGCTCTCTCTTTCTTACAGCAGTTTGATGCCGCATTAGCAGGAGGGAACTTTACAGAGCCTTCTAAGGTCCGGAAAGCTGCCACTTTTCTTAAGGACAATGTTAGTCAGTGGTGGAGTACACTGTTGATGCAAGGACAGGCTCCTGCCACTTGGACTTACTTTAAGCAAGTATTTGATTCTGCTTGGTTGACAAATGAATTTGAGATCGATGTTATGTCAGCTTGGCACAATTTGGATGCATCTAAATGCAAGGATTTGGAAGACTATAAAAATAAGTTTTGGGAGGCTTTACTTCCAATCACTTCTTACAGGGTTGTGCCATTGACTGAGCAGATAGAGAAATATTGCTGTGGGCTGCCCAAGGAACTCCGGAATTATTGTACAAAGACAAAGGTCACCACTTTGACTCAGTTAATTGAGAATGCTACCGCAGGAAATGCATTATTGTTGGGACAGTCAAGTGGTTTTGGGGGCAGCATTAAACAGGACAAATCTGAAAAATTTTCAGCAAAGAAGCCATTTGGTAAACAGGTTTATCAGAATTCTCAAAGCACAAGTAAACCTTGGTAGTTCAAGAAGAAACTAGCCAAGTTCTTTGGACAGCAGCCAAAGGACCAAAAGAAACCTTTTGTGCGCAAGTCTCTTGAAGAGAGAAAGGCTTTAATGGCTGAGAGGAAATGCTTTATCTGTGAGCAGACTGGTCATATTGCGTCTAACTGTCCGGACAAGAATAAGAGACCAGCTAATGATGATAAAGAGGATAGGAAAGGAAAGAAGCCCAAACCTTCAACAGGTTTAGTGCCAGATATGCTGGGAGACAAGCCACACTCGGATGCTAATGAGCTTTGCAGAGCTTGGGGTAAAGTTAGGGATCAACATGTACTTATTTTCTTTGATCCTAGAGCTAAGGCAAACTTTATCTCACCAGAGTTGGCTTCTACTTTGGGCATCAGAGCAGATGAGATGGGCTACACAACAGAGGCAGGGTTGGCATGTCCTGGCCATTCAGAGTCTGTGACACCCATTCTTGGAAAGCTGCGTCTTCATATACAGTCTTATGTTGATGCATAAGAATTTTATATCATGCGACTTGAAGGTTGTGATGTCTTGTTGGAAATGCCATGGATGTTCAGAAAGCATAGTGTGATGGATGCCTTTAACAAGACACTGACTTTGGAACATAGGGGAAAGACTCATGTGCTTGATGTGAAGCTTAAAGGAGAGTCTGTACCTATTGTATTGACTTCTGCCATTACATCTGTAATAAAGAATCATCTTTCTGCGTACTTGATTTTTGCACGTGATGTCAAGGATAATGATGAGTCAAATTTCTCTATGTTAGATAGAGACAGGTCTGCTTTCTTGTCTCAGTTCAGTGATTGTTTTTCTGACTCATTACCATCACAGCTGCCACCAAAGAGGTCTGAGGATCATGCGATAGATTTGGTGCCAGGCAGTAGCCCACCAAATAGACCTCCGTATAGGGTTAGTGCAGCCCAACAAAAAGAGATATTGAGCCAGGTGAATGAGCTGTTGGAAAAAGGGCTGATTCGGCCAAGTTCATCCCCCTTTTGCTCACTAGTACTCTTAGTGCAGAAGAAGGATGGCTCTTGGCGCATGTGCATAGATTATCGAGCGTTGAACAGGAGTACCATCAAGAACAAGTTCCCCATTCCAAGAATTGACGACATCCTTGACCGTTTGGAAGGAGCGTCAATTTTCAGCAGGATAGATTTGAAGAGTGGATACCACCAGATCAGGATTAAGCAAGAGGATGTGCATAAGACTGCATTTAGGACCACATTTGGTCTCTATGAGTTCTTGGTAATGCCATTTGGACTTATAATGCTCCTGCTACATTTAATCAAATGATGGACAGGATTTTTCATCCATACAGGCAGTTTGTTGGTACATTCTTTGATGACATGATTGTCTTTTCAAAGAATGAACAGGAGCATAGAGAACACTTGAAAGCAGTCTTTTATGAGCTTTGCAGTAATAGGTTGCTTATCAATGGCAAGAAGAGTGAGTTCTTCTTGGAAGAAATCCAGTTCCTGGGGCACATAGTATCAAAGGATGGTGTCCGAATAAATCCTGCTAAGGTTGAAGCAATTAGAACATGGCCAGATTTGAAGACTGTCCATGATGTTAGAAGCTTCTTGGGTTTGTGTTCTTATTACAGGAGGTTCATTCGCAATTTTGCAGAGATTGCTTCACCTTTACATGCTTTACACAAGAAAGGAGTCTCTTTCCAGTGGACACAGAAAGAGATTTCAGCTTTTAATCTTCTTAAAGAAAAGATGACTTCTAGTCCAGTGATCATTCTGCCAGATCTTAGAAAGTCATTTGTTGTCCAGTGTGATGCCTGTGGCAATAGCATTGGTGCAGTGCTAATGCAAGATGGCCGAGTAGTGGCTTATGAAAGCAGAATCTTGCGAGGGCCAAAGAAGACTATGCAGGTCTATGAGAAAGAATTGTTGGCTGTGATTCATGCGCTTTCTTGTTGGAAACACTACCTACTTGGGGCAGATTTTGTTGTCCAGACAGATCATCAGACATTGCGTTATTTCTTAACTCAGACTAAGCTGTCAGAAAAGCATATGTGTTGGGCAAACTTTTTGTCAATGTTCCATTTTCAGATTGTGCATATGCGGAAAGGCAAGGAAAGTCTTTTCACTAAGCTTAGTATGCGATACTATGGGCCTTTTCAAGTAACAGAGAAGATTAGTGATATCAGCTATAGGCTGAAATTGCCTGACAAGGAAAGGCATATGCGGAAAGGCAAGGAAGTCTTTTCACTAAGCTTAGTATGCGATACTATGGGCCTTTTCAAGTAACAGAGAAGATTAGTGATGTCAGCTATAGGCTGAAATTGCCTGACAATTGGAAGATTCATAATGCTTTCCATGTAAGTCTTCTTAGACCCTATGTGGGTGATGTGCCAGAAGATATGCCAGTTGAGAAACAGCCCGAAGTTGAGAAACTTGATGAAATTCTTGTTCCAGAACAGGTATTGGCACACAAGGAAAGGAAAGTGAAAGGCAAGGTTGCTAGAAGGTATTTGGTTAAGTTCAAGAACTATCCAGCTATAGATGCTAAGTGGATGGACGAAGGTGAACTTGCAGAGTCACCTAATGTGTTGAAACTTTACCTTGAAGCATTTCGCTTGCAACCTACCTTGACCCCTTGTATCTCTAAGCTGAAATAGATTGTCAAAGTGACAATTGCTTAAGAAAGAAATTATGTACAGAAATAGATTTTGTACAGGTTAACACTTATTGTGTCCATATGGTTTTCTCAGTGCTAAAGAAGTATTGCTTGCAAGAATACAGTTTTTACTTCTATTGAATTGAATACATGTTGTAACAATGGTTACTCGATTGGGCATGTATTCTGTGAATTGACTCAGTGGGGATATCATTTTGATGTACCGGCCACTAGATCTCTAGTCAGGGTGATGTGGAGTCATCAAATGAGAATCTGTCACTATGGGGATATCATTGTGGTGTACCGGCCACTATATCTGGAAACAATGATGTGGAGTCACATGATGATAGTCTGCCATGTTTCACAGTTAGAACATACATGTGTTAATAATGTGTTCAATACACAATGTTGACTGATAGCATGTATGTGTTGTACATGTGCTGCCAGGTGTAAGTTCACTGGGTTAGCTAGAAGCATGTATAACATTCATGCAAATGAGGACGTTTGCGATTTCGAGAGGGAGGTATGTCACAAGACTGTGACAACTATTATCGTTTTGTTGATTTCTTTATTACATACTTTATTTGGTTTTTCTTTTTGAAAGGATCCCTTTTGAAATCTAAACGCCTGAGTTGCATGGCCAGTATGTGAAACGGACAGGAATGTCTAGTGAGTCAAGACTAGACAGTTAAGGTCCAATACAAGTCAGGAAGAGACTGACGGCACTGTAGATTGACAAGCTTGAAAGAGACTTGTGAAAGTGTATATGGACAAGTGTGTTGAACAACTAGCCTGGAAGAGACTAGTTCAAAGTGAAGATGGACAAATCTTCAAGAGATTAGTCCATGTGGGGTCATCAGTGGAAATTCACTTTCAGTTGAGCTACATTGTAAATTTGGATGTAGCCATAGTCAGCAAAGATGGTCAGAAAACTAGTGGGGATGCAATGGACGCAACTACTAAAATTTAGGGAGTTACTAATTTTGGATCCCAGAATCTGTAAGCATCATTACCTTCGTTTTTGCACCAGAATCAATCCTCTGGTCTGTGCCGAGGTCAAATTCTGCACCGAGGATGGAGAATTTTAGACCGAAAGGTTTAAACAGGAAAATTGTTACATGCCATGTGTCACAATTTGGGCATAAATTCCAAAAAGAGAGAGAGAGGGCAGCACAAAAAAACGAGTTTCAATGCATGGGGGACTCATTTTGTGAAAGGGAGATGGACTGCTACAGATGGAGAGCTCTTGAGAGCTGGTCTACCTTGTCTATGATGCACAGAGGCTTGAGCTTGCTTCCTACTCTCTCTCTTTCTCTCCCTGACAACTATTATCTTTTTGTTGATTTCTTTATTACATACTTTATTTGGTTTTTCTTTTTGGAATGATCCCTTTTGAAATCTAAACGCCTGAGTTGCATGGCCAGTATCTGAAACAGACAGGAATGTCTAGTGAGTCAAGACTTGACAATTAAGGTCCAGTACAAAGTCAGGAAGAGATTGATGGCACTGTAGATTGACAAGCCTGGAAGAGACTTGTAAAAGTGTATATGGACAAGTGTGTTAAAGAACTAGCCTGGAAGAGACTAGTTCAAAGTGATGATGGACAAATCTTCAAGAGATTAATCCATGTGGGGTCACCAGTGGAAATTCACTTTCACTTGAGATACATTGTAAATTTGGATGTAGCCATAGTCAGCAAAGATGGTCAGAAGACTAGTGGGGATGCAATGGAAGCAACTCCTAAAATTTAGGGAGTTACTAATTTTGGATCCCAGAATCTGTTCGCGTCATTATCTTCGTTTTTGCACAAGGATCAATCCTCTGGTCTGTGCCGAGGTCAAATTCTACACCGAGGATAGAGAATTTTAGACCGAAAGGTTTAAATAGGAAAATTGTTACATGCATGCCATGTGTCACAATTTGGGCATAAATTCCCAAAAGAGAGAGAGAGGGCAGCACAAAAAAACGAGTTTCAATGCATGGGGGCTCATTTTGTGAAAGGGAGATGGACTGCTGCAAATGGAGAGCTCTTGAGAGCTGGTCTACCTTGTTTATGATACACAGAGGCTTGAGCTTGCTTCCTACTCTCTCTCTCTCTCCCTGACAGTATGGTTATGCTACAGAATCAAGGGCCTTTCTTTTGATTCAGGTATAGCTGTGTAGAATATGCTGTTTTTGCATGAGGCAAGAGCCTCTTTTCTCCAGGAACAGGAGCAGTTGTTTGCTGCCCACAACCAGGAACAGGTGAGGGTGGTAACCTCACCTAGCAAGTGTCTGAAACAGCACTAAACCAGAACTGATTCTGGACTGTTCAGAGGGTATTTCAGAGCCCAATTGATGTCAGAATCAAGGGACACTTGGCCCAGATGATGTAGGACAGTGCAAGGAACAGTATGAGCTGAAAACAGGTCTTAGAACAGGTCTGAACCAGTAATTACAGTGGGCTGAACAGTGCAGGGAACAGTATGTGTTGTAAACAGGTCTCTGAACAGGTCTGAACCAGTAATTACAGCAGACTGAAATGGTCAAATCTGCACTCCAACCAGAAGTTTCAGACTTGGGCAAAGTTTCCCCTCCTGGTCAACTTGTTTTGAGTCAGTAATTGTACTATTATGCTGCCAAATTTCACCCAGAATAGGTGAAAGACAGCCCACTGTACTCTCTCTTTTTAAAAATAAAAAAATACCGCAAGGGGCGCCTAACTTAGGGGCCAACAGGGTGTCTGTGTGGCAACAGGAGCATTCTAGCTTCCTGTATTTCTTCTTGATTCTGTGTCTTTAAGTTCATGTAAAGTGCGCGACTGTTAATTGGGTGAAAGCATTTATAAATTTTGGTTGTACACTACCGCCCTTTTCAGTGAACAGGCTGGTTACAATACATATATCTATCCAACTCCCATCATCTGTCGGCAATGAGCAAACCGCTCTGCTAGAAAACCCTTCATGAGAAGGTCTACAAAATTATCATCTATATGTACTTTGACAAGCTCAATGCTCTTCCTGTCAAGCACATCTCTAATGAAGTGGTACTTCACCTATATGTGCTTTGTCTTTGCATGGAATACAAGATTCCGTGCTAGCATGAAAGCACTCTGACTATCACAATGGAAAACATGTAACTCTGAGATGCCAAGCTCTCCCACCAGATGTGAAAGCCATAGAGCCTCCTTGCATGCCTCAGTGGCAGCCACATACTCTGCCTCTGTAGTAGACAATGCAACACACTTTTGTAGCTTGGAGATCCAAGAGACTGCTCCTCCTATGAAAGTAAACACATACCCAGAAGTGGACTTCCTACAGTCCGCATGACCAACATAGCCTGCATCCATAAAGCCAACAACAGATACCTTCATCTTTCCAAAGCAAATGCACAACTCCTTTGTGCCTTTGAGGTATCTCATAATACCTTTCACTGCATCCCAAATGCTTCTTGCCAGGGGTTGCCATGTATTTTTTAGATAGATATATATGTGTAAGTACAATTGCTAAGGGTGTGTTCACACCCGAGCACATTAAAAGGCACGAGGGCCTTTATTCCCAACAACCTCCCACCTAAAGGCAATGTGCCTAAAGAGGAAAAAAGAATCAACTAAGTCTAGGTATGTACAAAGCTGAAATACATATATCTATCCAACTCCCATCATCTGTCGGCAATGAGCAAACCGCTCTATTGGAAGACCCTTCGTGAGAAGGTCTACAAAATTATCATCTATATGCACTTTGACAAGCTCAATGCTCTTCCTGTCAAGCACATCTCTAATGAAGTGGTACTTCACCTATATGTGCTTTGTCTTTGCATGGAATACAAGATTCCGTGCTAGCATGAAAGCACTCTGACTATCACAATGGAAAACATGTAACTCTGAGATGCCAAGCTCTCCCACCAGATGTGAAAGCCATAGAGCCTCCTTGCATGCCTCAGTGGCAGCCACATACTCTGCCTCTGTAGTAGACAATGCAACACACTTTTGTAGCTTGGAGATCCAAGAGATTGCTCCTCCTATGAAAGTAAACACATACCCAGAAGTGGACTTCCTACAGTCCGCATGACCAACATAGCCTGCATCCATAAAGCCAACAACAGATACCTTCATCTTTCCAAAGCAAATGCACAACTCCTTTGTGCCTTTGAGGTATCTCATAATACCTTTCACTGCATCCCAATGCTTCTTGCCAAGGGTTGCCATGTATCTGCTAACCACTCCCACTGCAAAGGCAATGTCAAGACGTGTAGCAACCATAGCATGCATCAAACTGCCAACAGTTGAAGCATATGGTATCTTGGCCATTTCAGCCTTCTCATCATCACATGTAGGGATGTCCTCTGCACTGAGTTTCACATATGGAGGCAATGGAACCCCAATTGTTTTCCCCCCCTCCATATTGAAACACTACAAAACCTTAGAGATATATTCTTACTAAGATAGATAGAGTAAGCCTTTCGATCTATCTCTGAGTATTCACATGCCAAGAATGTGATTTTGCATCACCAAGATCCTTCATGTCAAAGCTGCCATGAAGACTTTGCTACAGTGAGTCCAAGTCATGAGTATCCCTGCCAGCAAATCAGCATGTCATCAACATACAAAACCAAGATGATCAGGCTGCCATCTGCTGCCTTCTTGGTGTACAAGCAGTGATCCACTTGACTTCTATAAAAGCCTTGGGACTGCATGAATGTATCAAACTTATGATACCATTCTCTTGGTGCTTGTTTCAACCCATACAAACTCCTTTTGAGTTCACATGCCATCTTTTCTTTCCCTTGTTCAACAAACCCTTCAAGCTACTGCATATATATGTCCTCATGCAGATCACCATGTAAAAAAACAATCTTTACATCCACTGGTTATTCCTACAAATTTCCATTTTCAGCATGCTATCCTAGCATTTCAGCCTGCAAATCAGCATTAACAGCTTGCTGTCCTAGTTGTTCCTGCACATGTAGTGGCTCATTATCATGGGCAATAGCTGATTGATCATTTCCATAATCATTTCTTGCATTTACAAGTTCATTTACAGCAGGTATTTGCTGCTGTACAGTGGGCACATTTTGCTGTCCAAAATGTATTTCTTCCCAAAATACAATCCTACGGACCTCCTCACTCTTTTCGGGCTGTTTGTGCATGTGATCTTCCCGGAAGATAACATCATTGCTGCATACTACTTTCCTTTTCTCGGGATCCCACAGTTTATACCTCATTTCACCCTTGTCACCATATCCTAGGAAAATGCATTTACAAGACTTTGGCCCAAGTTTGTTGTGTTTTTCTTTATGAATGTGCACAAAAGCCTCACAGCCAAATACTTTCAGGTGAGCATATGAAGGTGGCTTGTCTTCTTCAACAATAAATCTTTTAATGGAATTGGATGTCCATGTCCAATTAAATATTTGTTGAGTGGCTTGTAATTGATTACCATCCTTTTTTTGCCTCTTTTCTGCTCGGGGTGCTTGTTGACGTAGAACGCCTAACAAGCCCAAGGGGAATTGGTTGACTCAATCAAACCTTTTGCCAAAAGAAATTCTATTTTCTCTTTACAGAATACTAAATCTTCTTCTTTCATACCGAGGTGTACTGCCAGTGGGAATAGCATTTGACTGCATTGGCAGGGAAATATCAAACTTACTTCTCTTTTCTCTGTACATTAAAGGGGTCTTCACACATGAACTGTTGAAAATGTTCCTTCATGCCTTTTATCTGGTCATCATATTTCTTCAATTCTTGTTGTATCCAGTGTTTCCGGGCACTTGTTTTGGCGGGGCCAGTAGCTTCAGCTATTGAATAAACTAATCTACCAACTTTGGGGAGTAAAGGCAATTCTGCCTTCTTTCCTTTGTAAGAAATGCCAAAACGATTGGACCAAAAAGTGTAAGAAACAAGATGCTCGAGTATATTAGTACCTATCAAAAGGTCATACCTCATTTGCCGCATTAATTGAATTTCAATGGGCACTTTGACCTTGCCAAAATGTAGATAGGCTTGAGTCACATCGATGAGAGTAATCTTCTTGTTGTTTGATAATTCTACGATAATTGGAGTGCTGACCTTGATGCACTTCTTTGGGAATAGCTCAAATGGGGCTATAGTGAGACTTGATCCTGTATCAAGTAGAGCATCTACATATAAAGAAAATTGAGGCATATTCTTAAGTTGGACGCATACCATAGGAATGGGTCTGCCTGTGTCCAATGCATTGACTTTGAAAGCCTGCGATTTGGATAGCTTGATCTGATTAATAGGAGCTGTTGGCGATGAAGTAGTTTTAGCTTGAGAGGTGGAGGATATATCTTGAAGTCTAGTAAATATGGAT
The DNA here is from genome assembly GCF_053477565.2 of Lygodium microphyllum. Classification (NCBI taxonomy): domain Eukaryota; kingdom Viridiplantae; phylum Streptophyta; class Polypodiopsida; order Schizaeales; family Lygodiaceae; genus Lygodium; species Lygodium microphyllum. The sequence goes on from NC_141155.1 coordinate 9,292,480, forward strand.
GTTGTGCCTCTGGCCAATTCTTTCTGACTAGAAAGAATTCTTCTATACACCTTACATAGTGAATGAATTTCTTATTGCATTTGGGTGAAAGCATTTACCATTTCTTCACATGTTTGTTGGATAGCACTTGTCGTGGATGACAAAGATTGAAGTAGTTCTGATGCTGTCTTGGGTTGGTGAATTTTCTCCAATTTATGTGGCAAGAACATGTTGGCTTAACTTTTAGTCTCTGGACCTAGAGTTCCTAGTTCGGGTAAGTCATGTGGATTATTAAAGAACTCCTACCTAATTTTGTTCTTCTGTTTCTTGTGCTTGGATGAAGAGGTGTCTAACGTGTCAGATTCACTTGATGACTCAGTAGAAGCAATTTTGACTTGCTTTCCTTTTGACTTCTTGGAAAAGTCATTCCTGGGATAAGAAGTAAAAGCTGAAGACATAAATTTGTCTTTCTTTTCACCTAGGAAATATGTCTCGTGAGCATTGACAGGATGCAAACATGCTGGGTTAATTGTGTCTTCATCTATATTTTCAGTAACATCTGATACAGTATCTTCTTCCGAAGATTCTTGTGCTGTATGCCAGGATTTGTGTGGTTCTGATTCTGTGTCTGATCTAGTAGTTGTATGCCAGGATGTGTGGTTCTGATTCTGTGTCTGATCTAGTAGTTGAAGTGCTTAACTCTGAAGCACTTGTTTGTTCTTCACTACTTCGTTCTTCTTCACTCTCAGTAGTGTCATCATAGGAATAAACACTTTCAGTGTCTGTGGAGTAATCTAAATAGTCTTCAGATGAGTCACAATCAAAATTATGCATATTGATCTTCGCAGAACTGTTCTGCTCTTTTCCTTTCCTTGGACGTTTGTTTGCCAAATGGATAGGACTCTCACATATGAAACACTTAAGATCCTTTTTCTTTTACTCTTTTGAGTTCTCTTTGTAATTGTCAAGCTTGTGCTGAGACTTGCCTTTTCTGTGTCTGTAAGATTTCCTTGAATGTCTTGGATACTTGTGACCATTGTTATAATCCTGTTTGTTGAAAGATCTGGAGTGGGAATAGTTTCTGCGATGTCTGGAGAAATGTCGATATCAATGTCTGTACTTGTAGCTGCTATCACAGTTACATTTATCACATCCAAAATCTATATAAAATTTATGAGTTTGCTTACAGACAGATTGTGGAAACTTCTGATTTAGTTGGGTCATCTTCTGAAGATGACAAACTTCCTTAATTGTCTGCTCGATGGTCTGGATGATCTGACCAATGCTATCTATGAAGTCCATATTCTCATTTTTCATTTTCTGCTTACAATAAAAGGGAATCAAATCTGGAAAAAAACAAACTAGGTGTTCTTTCATGGTGTTATCATGAGCACCTAGACCTTCGTACAAAAGGTCTCTCATATATATGAGATATTCTTTATACATGTGTGGATCACACAACTTGGATTTAAAGAAAGCTTCTCTGGCTTCTAATACATCATCCAATTTGTTTCCTACCAATTCACCTAGTAGTAATTCAAAAAAGATTTGTACAGGGTCAGGGTTTTGTACAATAGCTAGTTTTACTTGTGAATGTATTGACGTCCACCAATGTTTGAGGCCTCCCACAAAACCGTGAGTGACTGCATTAAGAATATCGATTCTGCTTGTTTGTGGTTTTTCAACTATTCTTTTACCAACGTAGACATACATCATGTAGATGAACAATTTGATTTCTTTTGATATTTTCCCAGCAATTAACCAAATAAAAAATGATCCGACCTTTTCAGGTACTCCGATATTCTTATAAAAATCATTATAAGAAGTCTTTGAGGTAGAAGTTGTGCTTGTGGTATTTACAGATAAGTTACATTAGCCAAAGTAGATTGATGATGATGATGATGATTGTGAGCATTCATCTCTGGGCTCTGAGGATAGATGTAGGGGATGTGTTGAACCTGTGAGCATTGATTCGTGTGAATTCTTCTTCTATCACACTCGTATTTGTTGGCTTAATGTGAGTAGTTGATCTCCTATCTGCTGTAATGATTCCATTTTTTCAATTAGTCCTGTGAGTGCAAGGTGAGTCCAATTGACTGTCTGAATTTCTGCTGTCCAAGAACTGTTGTCCTGGGGACGCAGATAAGGAGTTGCCTTGTACTGGTGACTTTTATATTCAAAGTCTTGAATGACATTGAGTCCTCAAGATGAAGCCTTTTCTATTAACTTCTTGCAATGCTAGCAGATACCATGATGACTTGGACATGAGAGCATGGTCGAGTATGGAATTTCAATGTGTTGGCTCTTTGGGATGGAGAGATTCTTAATTGTGGCTGGATTATGGCTTTTGAAGATGAAAAGAATGACTATTCTGGAAGACAACTGTTGTTCATCTGTTTTTGAGGAAGCAATAGGGTTTTCCCTTTGATCATCTGTACCTTTATGACCTTTGGCGGATGTAATTTTTTTTTCCTAATAGAGGTAATGTCAAGTTGCCACTCATTCGACAACTCTATATCAGACCAATTTACACAATCCGATAAAAACCTTTGTGTAATTTCATCTGACTTCATAATAATAGTTTGCCTTTTGTCTTTGGATGAGTTTACTCCTTCGATGACTCTAGAGATGGCTAGAGATATACATCTAAATACCATTCTATATTGGACTGCTAGATGTGTTGATGAAGCCTTCATCTGTAATCCCATTGTTCTAATGTGCAACATGAGCAATTCTAGTAGATAGTGGTTATCTACTGCTATTACATAGTTTGGCCTTAACTCAAAGAAGATTGGACCATTGGACAGTGGTGACACTACAGCACCTACTATCGTATCATGGAGGTTCAGATGGCGTGTGTCTGATACAGCTGCCATACAAGATGCAATCAAACCTTTTCTAAAGAGAGGTATGATGCCTATAGCAATATAGCCAAGATGTATATAGGGGTATTCCTTCCTATTCTATTGTTTTTGTATTTTCGGATAAGCAAGAGACTATAAATTTACATGCTGGTCTTCTGAGAGAGACTCTCTGACAGTTAAAATACCTTAATCTTCAATGAACATGGTTGAAGCTTTAAACTTGAAGATCCCATTTTCTCCATAGATTTGTGAAGCACCAATTTCGGGTAGAATCCATTTAGAGCTCGGCCAAGATTCGTCAACGATAATGATGGAGTTTCCCAAGGACCTGTATCTCTCTGACAGATGCTTGAATGCAGAGGAGAAAGCATTTCCAACTTGTTTGGAAGCTATGAGGACTTATTGGACTTGGAGAGGACAGAACACTCTGAAAGCAGCAACACGGCACACACAAAGCCTCAATGCCTGAGAATAAGCTAAGCCTCTTGTGTCACTAACAACCTCACTTCACTTAAGTTGAGAAATAAAAATTCTGCTCTGATACGAATTCACAAAGAACACAACGGAAGACGACAGAAAAACAAAAACGACCATAAGATCGAGACAAGGTCTGCAAATCAAACATAGACTGAATGACAAATCAGATGAATCTGAACGTTGTGTAGAGTAGATAAACGTGCAGGTATGGAGACAGTAAGATAGTGAAACAAAACTTCAAGACAAAAATGAAAGTTGTTAAGACAGAATGAAAGCTTCAGGAGGCAAGATGAGATCTCTCTGAGTAAAAACTGCTCTTGTATTGTAGTATGCTAGTATGCTCATATGCTCCTAATGAGTTACAAAGAGAGCCTTTTATAGGCCTTGGGATGAGAAGCAAAAGCTTTCCCATGTAAAGAGATGGGAGCGGAGTGATCTATAAAAATGATGCCTTTTGGCAGAAACAAAGAATGGGCTTTGTTAAAGACAGTCAGGAATATTGTACATTAGGAATATTTTACTTTTTCTTTTTCTCATGGTGGTTTTCTAGAAAGATCGGCTACAGTATTTTGTATTCCTGGCACATGCTCGAAGGTGACATCTAGAGCATCGAAAAAGAGGGACCACCGAAGTAACCTTTTGTTCCCCTATATATATCTTGGCTAAGCTTTATGGTCACTTTTGAGATCGGTTTTTGCATTGGTTACTGAGATCAGTTTTCGCAATTAGTTTGTGATCACTTCTCAGATCAAAAAGTGATGAGTTTATGATCAAATTTGATACTCAGTTTTCAATGGTTTACAGCTGATTCCATGGACAACAACATGCTAGTAAATGCCATTGACAATTTCAGCCATGTTTTATGCTGAGAATATGCTTTACTATGGTTATGAAAGTCGGAGCAGGTGAAAAACATGAGTTATAGATATATCCAATGGATTTCTAGCAATGGTTCTAGAATAATTTTTAGTTTTATGTTAGGAATAAGGTGGTTGGAAATTTTTAACAGGTTTGGGGCATATAGCATGGTTGGACAACAATGGCTAATGTTGTGACTGTGATGCCTTATGGAAATTCCAGTGTAGTATGCCTTTTCTTTGGCACAAAGCAATGCAATTGAGCACGACTACAAGGATTTCAAGGGGAGGTCTGTCATGAGGACATACAATTTTGAGATACTCTAATCTTGCCGATAACATTTGATTAAGATATTAATCAAATGTGCAAGGTTGTTTAGTGCGTGCGATGCACATGGTAGTTGTTTCATGGGAACAAGCCAAGAACCCCAAGGATGCTATGGGTACCAAAGGCAAAAGTTGTAATAAGTTATGCTTGACAGGTACTAGGTGATACTTGGTGTCAGATTTGGGCCTAAACCAATTTATTAGCCACTAGAGTCAGTGGTGACATTACAGACTAGGCATTAATTAATTAAATGATGCTAGTCTAAGGATCAATAACTTCTTAGGGATACTCAGAAGACAAATTGGCTTAGCCAAATTAATTATTGGCTATTAGCGAGATTAATTTTTTGAGCACTAGAATAATTATTACGTTAATTTTTTTAAAAATTAATTTAATAAGACAGATAATGTTAAAAAATGAGATTAGAAGACTGCCACTTGGCAAAACTTGCCCATGCAAGTGGGAAAAACGTTTTTAGGGGCTGGCGGAAGTCTATTCCAATCATTGTGAGAGAGAAAGAGGTTGTTAGAGAGCAAGGAGAGATTGTTGATGTAATTTGCAGCCACCAGGGATCAGTCCTACAGTATGTAAAAACAGTTTGGAGCCCTCCAAGAGTAGGTAACAATAGGTCCTTTTAGTATAGATGACAACATATAGGATGTACAGCAAAATTTAGGGCTTTGATAGCCGCCTCAGGATACACTATTAGAATTGAGGACCTAAGACTTGAATTCACCAACAGCTAAAATTAAGGAATCTCAAGCAGATTCATGAGACCGGCTAGCAAATATCAGATTTGGGGCTGAATTTGTCTTTCAAGGAGCAGGGTGAAGACCAATCCCCAAGCAAACCAAGGGGGAAATTGGTTTGGAGGCTTGGTGGTCAATTTTGACAGCAAGAAGCACTTGGATTAGTGGAGGAGGTTAGAGAATTTCAATTATACTCCATCCATTTACAATAAAAGTTAAATAAATACCACAAGAGACGCCCGTTTTGTGTCCACCAAGTTCTCCAATGCCCAAGTTTGTATGGCAAAGTATGCATTTCAGTTTTGTAAATTTGTTAATGTTGGGGATAAAAACTCATTGTGCCTTTTATTGTGTTCGGGTGTAAACGCACCCTTATGCTTTGTACTTTATATATATTTTCAAAACCTAAAAATATGGGACATTCATCTTTGTACCAAACTGTAAACGCCCCGAACAACGTAGCATGCTTAACAATTATGATATTCGCTTGTTTTCAAGATTTAATATAAAAGAGAATAAACACTTAAAGCTGAAAATGAAAATTACTCACAAAATTACAGCCATGAAAATGTAAAAGTAATGGAGACAAGATTGAGGGTTGAAGATGGGCAAACCCCCCCCCCCCCCCCCCCCCCGAAGGAATGTATTTCTGCTCAACCCAAGCCCCTTAGGGAAGAGCTCAGTTACAATCAACCTGAGAGTGAGGAGAAGTAATTCTCACTCTCACAAGATCATGCAAAGATGTATAAACACACATGCATTATCTATTATGCAATGATAAGAACTGATTTCTTTACAGTATGAGAGAAGAAAGAAGGGAAATCAGCCTTTCTCCATCGTTGAACAGTAATACATGGATAGGGCTTGCTTCTTGTTGCTAAAATGGAAGAAAGAGCTTGAGAAGGAGATGTTGTAATGAATTTACAGGCTTGCTGTCCTGTAAAATAGCAGTGATAGAAGAGGGAATATGGAGGAATTTGATAATGGAGAAGTGGGGGATGATGATAGGGATGGATAGGGCCAGTTTCTGGCTATTTGTGGGTGTTGTACATGAGTTTACAGCAAAGAAAAATGATGCTGAATGAAGAAAAACGAGCTCTTATTTATAGGAGAGGAAAGAGCTAGTACAAAAGGAGAAAGTGGAGTAGCACAAGACAAGTGTCCAACTACATATCATGAGATGTGACAAGTGGTGGGACACTTGGAAACTTGTGTGACAAGTGTCTTGACACTTGTCTCTTCTCTATGGCCTTCCTTTTTGGGCTGAATACTGTCAAGAATAGAAACAACCAAATTTAGTAAGCACAATTAGAGTACAAAACTTACTATTTTTAGAATGACATCCCTATTTTTTAGGACTAGCATTTTTAGGCTAATTCGAGGCTCCTAAAATTTAGAGACCTCCTAAAATTTAAGGACCCCCCCCAATATGAGTGTCATATGAAAGCTTTTTCCGTGTATATCGCAAAAACGGTATTAGAATCTTCATGTGACTTTCCTATGCAAAGAAAGATGCATTTCAAGCTTTCAGTCCACACATGCACATTATACAAGTATTTCATGATCATGCCATCTTGTTGATTGTAACTGTCTGTTCTGGTGGATCTAGCCCACACTTCAAGACATCAATCCTTTTTGTGTACGAGTCTAGCCCTGATATGCGTGAGTTCTGGTCACAGGCGCCCAATCGGGCCATATAGGTGAAAGTGTGAACTATCTTTTCTCTAATCCACCACGTGGGTCCACCATAACCTGTGACCACTCATCAGTGGCCAGCTCCAATGCACTTTTCTTTATATCTAATTAGTGCAAAGAAAATAAATTTAATAAATCATTATATAGACAAATTAATGAAAAAGGATACAAATTCTGTTTTTATAGAGTTGTGACAGCCCTCTGGCTTTTATTCAGCTGTCCTCAGCTGAAAAGCTTCTTAATATGGCGAAAGAATGTTTGGGTAATCCTTCATGAATTTTTCATCTACCCACTGTGCATCTGTTGTGGGTAGATTCTAGTAAGAATTTTCGTGTCACAAGGCCACTTCTCGTGGTTTGATCCTTGTGAAACAAAATCTGTTCAGGTTCCAAGAGTTGCTCTGTTTCTTTAACTTCTAGGGGATCTTCAGTAATGGGTTCCTTTGGTTTTGGTCCTATGTAAGGTTTTAGCAAACTTACATGAAAAGCATTGTGTATTTTCCAATGAGCAAGAAGCTCAAGTCGATAAGAAACTTCATTTATTTTCTCAATCACTTTCAAGGGTCCAAAGTATCTACTGGAGAGCTTTGGAAAAGATGAATTTTGACCGGAACCTTGTTTGAGCCTGCTTTTATCAAACTTTAGCAAGACATATTGACCTTTTTCAAAAGCCAAAGGTCTTCTTCGTTTATCTGCTTGCTTCCTTTGTCGCTCTTGGGCAACTTTGATAGTGGCTCGAACTTGATCCATTGCTGTTTTTAAATCTAAAGCAAACTCATCAGCAGCAAAAATCTTATCTTTAGTGCGAATAATTGGAGGAGGAATCACTTTACCCTGTACTATTTCATTTGGAGCTTTCCCTGTGGATGAGTGCACTGTATTGTTGTAAGCAAACTCCAATAATGGAAGATATTTCTCCCATTGTGACTTATGTTCACTAACATAAGCTTTCAACATATCCAAAAGAGTGAGATTCATCACCTCTATTTGGCCGTCAGTTTGACGATGAAAAGCTGCGGAGAACTTTAAAGTGGTTCCCAAATTCTCAAATAAAGCACGCCAAAAGTTACTTGTGAATTTGGAGTCTCTATCTGAAATGATCTCAGAAGGCATACCATGTAATCTGAAGATATATTGAATGAAAAGTCTTGCAGCTTATGCGGATTTCAATGTTTTATGACATGGAATAAAATGTGATTGTTTGCTGAATCTATCAATTATGACCCAAATCATATCATGACCTTGAGGTGTTCTTGGAATACCTGAGATGAAATCCATTGTGATAGATTCCCATGGATCTTTGGGCACTGGAAGAAGTTGCAACAATCCTGGAATTTTCTGCCTATCATACTTGGATTTTTGGCATACTAGACAAGCCTCAATGAAGTTATGTGTATCTCTTCGTAAGGTTGGCCAATAAAAGTAGCGCTCAATTGCACTTAGAGAGGCTGCCCTCCCTCTATGCCCTGCATAAGGGGGTTCATGACTTTCTTTAAGCACCTTTTGTCGAACAGGAAGAGTCACACAAAGGCGATTGTTCATGAGAAGGTAAACGTCTTTGATGGAATAATCTGGATGAGAATCTCCTTGCTGTAAATTTGACCAAATTGCTGCAAAATCAGTATCTTCATCATAAGTATTCTTCATCGTTTGAAAATCTTCATGATGAACCACTGTAATAGTTGCAATGCGAGGCACTCTAGAAAGTGCATCAGCAACTACATTTTGTTTCCCTAGAGTGTACATAATTTGAAAATGAAACATAGACAAGAAATTTTCCCATCTTGCATGTTTCTCCTGCAAATGCTTTTGAGTCTTGAAATACTTCAAGCTCTGATGATCAGTTTTAATAAGGAATTCATTGCCTAAAAGACAATGTTTCCATATCTTCAAAGCATGAACCACTGCTAAGAGCTCCTTTTCATAAATGTCATACATTTTCTCCACATCATTTAGACGGCGGCTTTCAAAGGCTATGGCATAGCCTTCTTGATTTAGCACTACACCAATACAATCACCGCAAGCATCTGCTTCCACCACAAATGGTTTTACCAAATCTGGAATGATAAGAACAGGTCCAAAAGTAAGAGCTGTTTTCAGCCTTGTGAAGGCTGCCTTCTCTTTTTCCTTCCATTGGAAAGAGCTCTTCTTCTTTGTAAGGTCATGAAGTGGAGAAGCCATATGTGCAAAATGCTTGATGAAGCGGCAGTAATAAGAGTATAAACCAAGAAATGATCGCACCTCATGTACATCATGAAGATGAGGCCATTCTTGGATTATCCTGATCTTTTTAGGATCCATCTGAATCCCTTCAAAAGAGATGACATGCCCAAGGTAATTTATTTTATGCATGAAAATTTTCACTCTTTTTACCATTTACCAAGAGTTGATTTTGTTGAAGTAATTGTAGAACAATCTCCAAGTGCTGATGATGCTCCTCTTCATTCTTGCTAAAGACAAGAATATCATCAAAGAAAGTACCGACATATTGTCGATGCTCTCTAAAAATGCGCTCCATCATTCGATTAAAGGTGGCTGGTGCATTGGTTAATCCGAAAGGAACCACCAAGAATTCATAAAGACCGTATGAAGTGCGGAAAGCAGTTTTGTATACATCTTGTGGTATTACCCTAATTTGATGATAACCACTCTTTAGATCAATGCGGCTGAAAACCTTTGAGCCTCCTAGACGATCCAAAATGTCGTCAATTCTGGGAATAGGAAACCAATTCTTCACAGTGATTTTGTGAGGGATCGATAATCAATGCACATCCTGAATGTGTCATCTTTCTTTTGAACAAGAAGAACCGGTGAACAAAATGGTGAGCTATTTGGCCTAATTAGCCCGCGGTTGAGTAGGTCTTCGACTTGCTTTCTGATTTCTTCTTATTGATGACGGCTCACATGGTATGGTGCTATATTAGGAGGAGAACTGCCTGGAATAATATCAATATGATGGTCTTCTGGCCTTTCTGGGCGAAGCTGATAAGGAAGATCTTCCGAAAAACAATCTTTATACTTTTCCAAGAGCTGAAGTCGCTCTTGGTTTTCAGCATTCATATTATCTTTTACATCAATGACATAAAGCAAACAACATTCAACACAATCCTTAATTGCTCTAGAGACTTGCATATGGCTTACGATAGGTATGGTGTCTCCAGAAACTCCAGCTTGGATCTCGTACTTATTGCCTTTGTTGGTGAGTTCTACCTTCTTTTTCTGAGAGAAGATGGTTGAATCTACTCTATGATTCCAGGGCATGCCAAGAATCACATCGCAACCATCAAGGTCTCCGATACAGAAGGTATCTTCGTCACTGTAGCCTTAAATTTGAAACTTGAGCTTGCCAATGTAGGGTGTCACAGTATTCACTGTGTCACCTTCATCGGCATTTAAAGCTTGGCGAACTTCTACCGGAGTGTCCATCTCTTCATTCTTTAATCCAAGCTCTTTAGCTAATTGCAAGGAAATGACATTTTCATTCGCCCCAAGATCTATCAAGAATAGTGCTTGCTTACCTTGCAACTGTCCCCAAGCTTTTAATAATTTGCGTGTCTCTGGAGTGTGAGTTGTGTTTGCAACTACATCACTAATAGCATTGATTTTCACTGGCGACTTAGGCTTGTTGTTAGAAACCTTGCTTTGTCCCTTGTTTGGACATTGCTTCGTTATGTGGCCTGTCTGTCCACATTTAAAGCACTTCCCTTCTTTCATGAAGCGTTGCTTTTCTTCTTCGGAAAGTTGCTTTGCTTGTGGGTATAGGTTGGAGCGAAATTAAGGAGCATTAGGAGGTGCATAGGGCTTCATCTTCTCTTGATTTGATGGCTGCTTTTGCCGCTGCTTTTGTCCTTCATTTGGGGCTGAATACTCCTCATCATCAGCTACTCTCCTATCATTCTTTTGGAATGATTTGTTGCCATTGTGCTCCATTTCCCATGTCTCAGCATGGTCAATGAGTTCCCTGAGACTAGAACAATGATAATGATTAAGAGCAGTACGAAGTTTAAAATGCAAACCTCCTTGAAACTTCCTAAGCTTTTCCAAACTGCTGATCTTCTTGAAATGTTGGACCTTCAAAAGTAGCTCCCAAAATCTCTTGGTATAGTCACCAAGTGACTCATTTTTCCTTTGCCAAAGTCGATCCCATTCCATTTTTACATCTCTTTTGAAATGAACAGGAAGAAATTGGCTTTGTATCATGCGAACAAAGAACCGCCATGATTTTGGGGCAGCATGATCATATTCCAACCCCGTCCACCAAGTATGGGCTAAGTCGGTTAAATGTAAAGCTGCAAACTTAATCTTTTCTTTTTCTTTATACTAGTCACGACCATACAAAATTTGAAATTGACGAATAAACTTCAGAAGAAGATCAGGATTTCAGGAACCATCATACATACTGAACTTGATCTTCTTTTCAAGTTGAAATAGTGACTTAGTCTTCTTCATCTTCTTATGCCTTCGTCCATGCCCGGATCTTGAGATTGAAGATGATGAAGTGCTTGATGGGGATGAAGATGGAGATGAGGGTGAAGAATGTCGACGCCTTTGACGATGATGAGGTCTTCTATGAGAAGAGTGTGACTCTTCGTCACTAGAACAGGGTACATCAGAGTAGGCGCCAGATGACTTTGAAGAAGAGGATGAGCTTCGACGCGATCTCTTTCTTTGTCTTGAAGTAGAATGGGACTGCCTCTTAGAAGTAGTTGAACTTCTTGATCGGCTCCTTTCATTGGTATGGCTTTGTCTCCTTGAAGCAGATGGGCTTCTTTCCTTGAATTCTTTGGGATTCTCAACTTTTTCTAGTTTGAGAAGTTGGTCACGAATTTGCTGATTCTCCTCTCTAAGACTTTGAATGGCTTGAAGGATAGCACTCGACTGATCCATTGAGACTCTAAGAAAAATATGCTCAAGCACTCAATGTAAGGGCTGAAAAACAAACAAACTTATAATTGTAAGCCTTACCAGTGTTGGGGTAAGGACCGAGCCAAAGCTCTGATACTACTGTAAACGCCCCGAACAACGTAGTATGCTTAACAATTATAATATTCGCTTGTTTTCGAGATTTAATATAAAAGAGAATGAACACTTAAAGCTGAAAATGAAAATTACTCACAAAATTAAAGCCATGAAAATGTAAAAGTAATGGAGACAAGATTGAGGGTTGAAGATGGGCAAACCCCCCCCCCCCCCCCCGAAGGAATGTATTTCTGCTCAACCCAAGTCCCTCAGGGAAGAGCTCAGTTACAATCAACCTGAGAGTGAGGAGAAGTAATTCTCACTCTCACAAGATCATGCAAAGATGTATAAACACACATGCATTATCTATTATGCAATGATAAGAACTGATTTCTTTACAGTATGAGAGAAGAAAGAAGGGAAATCAGCCTTTCTCCATCGTTGAACAGTAGTACATGGATAGGGCTTGCTTCTTGTTGCTAAAATGGAAGAAAGAGCTTGAGAAGGAGGTGTTGTAATGAATTTACAGGCTTGCTGTCCTGTAAAACAGCAGTGATAGAAGAGGGAATATGGAGGAATTTGATAATGGAGAAGTGGGGGATGATGATGGGATGGATGGGGCCAGTTTCTGGCTATTTGTGGGTGCTGTACATGAGTTTACAGCAAAGAAAAATGATGTTGAATGAAGAAAAACGAGCTCTTATTTATAGGAGAGGGAAGAGCTAGTACAAAAGGGGAAAGTAGAGTAGCACAAGACAAGTGTCCAGCTGCATGTCATGAGATGTGACAAGTGGTGGGACACTTGGAAACTTGTGTGACAAGTGTCTTGACACTTGTCTCTTCTCTATGGCCTTCCTTTTTGGGCTGAATTCTGTCAAGAATAGAAACAACCAAATTTAGTAAGCATAGTCAGAGTACAGAACTTACTATTTTTAGAATGACATCCTTATTTTTTAGGACTAGCATTTTTAGGCTAATTCGAGGCTCCTAAAATTTAGGGACCTCCTAAAATTTAGGGACCCCCCCAATATGGGTGTCATATGAAAGCTTTTTCCGTGTATATCGCAAAAACAGTATCAGAATCTTCATGTGACTTTCCTATGCAAAGAAAGATGCATTTCAAGCTTTCAGCCCACACATGCACATTATACAAGCATTTCATGATCATGCCATCTTGTTGATTATAACTGTCTGTTCTGGTGAATCTAGCCCACACTTCAAGGCATCAATCCTTTTTGTGTGCGAGTCTAACCCTGATATGCGTGAGTTCTAGTCACAGGCGCCCAATCGGGCCATATAGGTGGAAGTGTGAACTATCTTTTCTCTAACCCACCGCGTGGGTCCACCATAACCTGTGACCACTCATCAGTGGCCAGCTCCAATGCACTTTTCTTTATATCTAATTAGTGCAAAGGAAATAAATTTAATAAATCATTATATAAACAAATTAATGAAAAATGATACAAATTCTGTTTCTATAGAGTTGTGACACAAACATCAAGTGTCGTGCTCACTCTCACTCTACTGCTCTCAACTCTCTACACCTTCACTCTCAGCTCAGCTCAAGAATTGCCTCCACAAGAAACTGGTATCAGAGCTCACAGGCTGTGCACGCTTCCCGAAGCCAGTGATGGTGTCGTGACGCTGCGCGTATACCACTACAAACTTGACGGCGGAATTTTCCGCCAAGATTTTGGACTCTTAAGTCAGCGTCATTAGGAAATTATTTTCTGTTGTGCGTATCTTTTTTTTTTGTGTTTGCATCTGCATTACGCATGAGCACGTGTAGTTAGGCTAGGCACAAATTCTTCAATGCATTCATAATTTTTTTGGTGGAGCATGGCTCGATTGATTGCAAAGCATGGACTCACATTTGCAAACTGCATGAGTGATTGGGCATGAGGTTTTTTTTCAAAACATATTCTTGATAGGGCACATTGCATGAAAAACAAGTAATTCTTTTGAAGGCTCAAGGATCCAAGGAAAAGACCATCTTGGTTTTGGACTTTGCTTGTGTGCAAGCACTTTGGAGAGGCCAAACTCATTGACTAATAACTTTGGTGTTCAAAAAGCTTGCAAGATATTTTAACTAGTTTCACCACTAGTGAATTACTTTTTAGAATAACACAAACAACAAGCTTTGAAGATGGAAGTTATGCATTTGAGGCAATTGGTTTATTCCTCGGAATGGAGGATCTGTCAGAGGATAAGCAAACAAAGTTCTTGCCAGCTCTTCTTCTACCATTATGTAGCCAAGTAGGATCTTGCTCCATCTCTGTATCTAGCATTTTGTATAAAAGCCCTAGCTATCATGAAGAAGTACTTGAATGGATGAATTTCGAGGGGCACTCAAGGTTTAGTCGATCAAGATTGCAGGTACATGTAATACCATTCTCTTGATACTATAATTATTGCATTGTTGCCATACAATGATGGAGAGGGTGGTATGTTGCTATGCATGATTGCTCGAACTGTTGGGTAAAAAGGACCAAATCTAGCAGTAAATGGACCTTCATCCGCATCATTTTGCTCAAATTGCAGAGGAGTGGATGTTTGCAGGGTGGTTTGAAGATGAAACAGATAGAAAGACATGAGAACATCTAATATTTGGCTTAATGTCAGTGTCACAACCTGAAGAACTAAAGGATTAATATGTTTATGATCAATGCTGACGCATTTCTAGATGAGGCACAACAGGGCATTATTGAACTTCAAGACGCTTTGTCGGCAGCATAAATTGTGGAAATTGGACGTGGCAGCGTAAGCCATGACTGCATTAATAAGCAAAAGAGTGAAAAAGCTTAAAACGCTCGTAGCAGCTTGAATAGGAGATATGAGCAATCACAAGCTTTTCTGGGAAGAAAAGCATTGTGCTTTTGTACTCTGAATCAGGATGTTGAGGTGCAGCAAATAGATGTCAATAATGACGATGTTTTTTTGAAGCTTTTTTATAGAGTGGCGTCATTTATAAAGAGGGAAGTAGCTGCTACAAAAAAGGGGAAGAAAAAGATGGCGAAAACAGCAAGGAAACGAAGCTGAGGGGAACAAGCCAATGACGAGAGCTCTGAGCCGAAGACAAAAACAAAGGCTGATAATGATTGATAATGTGTGAAGGGGAAGAACGAAATGTTGCAATAGTTTCAACAACCATGGCGAGGCGAGCTCTTTAGTACAGAATTACGACTTCTATGTGATTGAAGCTTCACCTTCTCCAACAGCGCCTGGAAGAGGACGAAGTGAGGACGAAAAAGAAGAGGCCGAAGGTAATGTAGAAGTTGATGAGCTCAAGAAGTGAAAACGACAAAGAAGAAGACAGAAATTAAAGTTGCTGAGGACGAAGGTGCTGAAGGAAGAGGTCGAGAAGTTCGAACGGAACGGAATGACAACGCAAAAGATGATGTAAAAGCAACAGCTGAAGACGAAAGATTCGAAGGTGGCAAGGAGAAGCTGATAACAACGACCTACTGTCGAAGAGGAGGATGAGGGATCGTTTATTGTTCTAGCAGCTGAACCGTCTTCTGATCTTGATGCATGATTCTTTGTTTGCCACAGATAATTCCCTGCGATAATTGCACCAATTGTTTTTCCATGCATCGACGTGGAACGAAGAATGCAGACGCCGCTGTGACGTTATCACCAAATTCCGCACGCAGTACGACGTAGAGTGACGACAGGAGAATCGAAGGAGGACGAAAAGCTCACAGAAGGTGATCTGTAGACGCGACGCATGAGAAGAAGAAGAAGCTGGTGGGTCTGCAGGAAGGTGATGCAACGAAGCTACTGTAGATGACAAAACCGAACTCAAAAGGCGACGGTGGAAGCATCAACAGCCAAGAGCTTCTTTGCAAAATTGTTGGGAACGTTCAAGCTTTACACAAGGACTGAATTGCTTTGCTTTCCATCGCGTCATCTTCTTCAGCCTCTACTCCTCCTCATAAAAACAAAGCCGACTCTGTCATAGCCAAGTTCTCCACTGAATTCACCATAACTGTCGTCAACTTGCATTTAAAGCGGTCATGGACATCTCATCTTCAAGCTGGGAGGAATAGACAAGTGTGTGATCAAAAAGATGCTGAGATGAACAAGAGGGTCCCTCTGATGACAAACGTGGCATACGACGAAATCTTGGATTTCCCTACTAACCTTCTATTGATGGAAAACAAAGTCTATATTTTCCTTAACAAGCCCATATTCAGGTGTTGAGTCTTTGAAGATATAAAAAGGAGAGAAATTTGAAGAATACTTCCATCTATACAATTGCAATCTACCAAAGGATATTATTGAGATGCTTGTATGCTATGGGTTACATTTCTATGTCCAAAAAGTATTGAGATAAACAATATATTTATTCACATTGTTAGATCGAATGAGAAACCTATTCAATATTTTACTCCACGTATTCATCTTGACTTGACGACTTAACATTATCTTTTGCTCCCATCTCGCTTAGCGTCCCTGTGACAAGCAACTTCACAAACCCCCGCTCGAATTCCATGCGACAACGGTCGTCAGGAAGCGCGACAGGCAAGCAAGAGCTTCAGGCACTAGTCATCAATGTTCAGCAAGTGCATAAGAGGCAGTCGACAGGCAATAGGTTGGAGCGACCAGCCTCAGCACAACCTACACACGACCCGTGCAAACGTAACTAGGTTCGCGTGCGGACAAACTCAGGCAACCATGCTGCAGACAACGCGCTGCAAGCTCAACGTGACACGACCAAGCCCAAGCAACACGCAACCGGGTCAGCACGTAGACACGGTGACAGGGCTGTGACTGAACAGGACAGACTTCAGCGGACACTCCGACGGGACAAGCGGTGACCTGTCTGGCAAGTCACCCGTGAGGGCCATGACCAGGCGGGTCATGAACCATACTTGACAGTCAACACTTCTTTTTTTTTTTTCATTTCAATTTTATCCCTCTCCACAACTCGATGTTCGTACACACATGCACAGTGTGCAAGCCTGACCGAAAAAAAATTGGGGCTTTTCTCGAATTTGGGGACTCTAATGCAGAATTGGACAATCTGACTCGGAATTTGTGAAATCGATGCACAATTGCCAGTGAAATTTTGGGGCTTTTTCACATTTCAGTGAAATTTCTTCAATTTCAGTGAAATTTCTGCACACCGGACCCGAGAAATTTGGGGCTTTTGCAGAATTTCATCAATTTGTGCAAGAATTGCTTGGTATATGCACTTGGGCACTTGAATTGATGCAATTTTGAACAGATTATCCTCAAAATTTTGGGGCTTTTGACCCAAATTGTCAAATTTGTGCTCGGGAATGCTTTTAAAGCAGAAATTGCAGTGAAATTTTGGGGATTTCTCGGGTAACTATTGGCTTGGTCTCTAATTGCGTCAAAAGTTGCTTGAGGAGTGCAGCAAACGACATTTTTTTATTCTGAAAATTCATTTGCAGATCTGAAATTTCTGCAATCTTGGGATTTTCATTGCTGGTTGGTACTCTTGTGCACTGTGGTCATTTGTGTCATATTTGGGCTTGCCTTTGGCGACTGGTTAGTCAATTTGGGACTACATATTATGGCTGGAAACAGTGACAGTAGTAATCTTTTGCACATTAAGAAGCTTGAGGGTGCCCATAATTTTGCAATCTAGCAGAAACAATACTATAATGTCTTGGTGTAGAAGAAACATGTAAAGCCCATCAAAACAAAGGGAATCAAACCAGCAAACATGGAACAAGACGAGTGGGATGACTTGGACGAGCTTGCTTGCTCTACCATTGAGCTCTTAGTGTCAGACAACTTGCTCTTCAACATTGAGAAGCTGAATTCAGCATATGCAATGTGACAAAGGCTTGAAGAATTGTATGCTCAGAAAAGTGCAGCCAGCAAGGTTTATTGACTGAAAAAACTAATGGACTTTCGCATGAAAGAGGATACAGCCATGTCTGTACATTTGAATGAGTTTAACTCAATTTTCAGTTTTCATATTGATGAAGAGCTCCAAGCTATCTTCTTGCTATACACTCTACCTGAAAGTTGGGATACTTTCAAGACAGCTTTTAAGTAATTCGAATGCTCAGCTGTTATACTCTAACGTGGAGAGTTATTTGCTGATGGAATAACTCAATAGGCAAAATAACTCAGCAAACAAATCTTCAAATGCATTACACACTAGAGGCAGATTTCAATATAAGAGCAGTTCTGAAAACAGAGCACGCAACAAATCTCGTGGAAAGAATGTGGAGTGCCATCATTGTGGCAAAAAGGAGCACTACAAAAGGGATTGTTTTCAGCTGAAGAAAGGGAAGGGCAAAAACAAAAACAATGAAGCCAACAAGGCTGAAAACAAGGACAGCCAGCATGCCAAACAGAGCAATGTGAAAATAGAAGAGGTTAATGTAGTGACTCATGATAATGACAGTGACGGTGATGTACTTCTAGCCTCTTCTCTGGATGCACATGCACTGATTGCAGATTCTGAGGATGTTCACACTTGGATACTTGATTCAGGTGCGTCCTTTCATGTCACACCACATCATGAGTGGTTCTCTAACTACAATGGTGCAGTACGTGGTGTTGTTCACTTGGGAGATAACTATGCATGTAAAATTACACGCATTGGCAGTGTGAAACTGGAATTTCAGCATGGCTCCGTGTTTGTTTTGCATAATGTGAGACATGTACCTCAGCTCAAGAAGAGCTTGATAAGCACAGGGCAACTAGATGATGAAGGCTATCACACCAACTTTGGGGATAGCAAATGGAAAATAAGTAAGGGCTCCCGCATTGTTGCTAAGGGATCCAAAAGTGATACTCTGTATCCTTTGCATGTATCTAGTGTGCGTGACCATGTTGTTGCCATAACTGAGCAGCCAAGTGTTTCTTTGTGGCATAGCCGGTTGGGACACATGAGTCAATCTGGAATAAAAGTACTCTCTCGTTTGGGATATTTACCATCTTTGAGGTATGCTGATTTTGAACAGTGTGATCATTGTATTTATGGTAAACATGCTCAAACGTCACACAAAAAATCTCTTTCTCTAAAGCCTTCACCCTTGGAGTTATTACATTCAGATGTATGTCAAATGCCAGGATTATCTCTAGGGAAGAAGAAGTATTTTATTACCTTTGTTAACGATGTCACATGCAAAGTTTAGGTTTATCCAATCCGTCGCAAAGACGAGGCCTTGGATAAATTTAAAAAATTCCTGGCACGTACTGAAAATCAAACCAGCAAGACATTAAAATGCCTTTGCTCTAACAATGGTGGGGAATATGTGTCCAAAGCCTTTCAAGACTTTTGTGACAACAAAGGGATTAAGAGGGAGCTTACTACTTCTCATAATCCGCCCCAAAATGATGTTGCAGAGTGTATGAATCGGACCATTCAAGACAAGGTCCGTACAACGCTATCACATGCTACTTTATCCCATGGCTTTTGGGCAGAGGCTATTGCCATACACTTGATTAATCGGTCACCAAATAGGTCTTTGGGGAGGGGAGTTCCCCAAGAAGTGTGGTCGGGCAAGCCACCTTCATATGCACACTTGAAAGTGTTTGGCTAAGAGGCATTTGTGCACATACGCAAGGAACAACGCAGCAAACTTGAGCCAAAGTCCTATAAATGTATTTTCCTAGGATATGGTGATGAAGGTAAAATGGGTTATAGATTATGGAATCTCGAGAAAAGAAAAGTAGTACATAGCAATGATGTCATCTTCCGGGAAGATCACAAACAGCCCAAAAGAACAAAGAAGGTCCGAAGGGTTGTATTCCGAGAGGATGTACCAATAGGATGGCAAAGAATGCCTATTAGACAGCAGCAAATACTTGTTGAAAATGTCCTTGAAAATGCAGGGAATGATGCTGTAAATGATCAGCAGGATCTTGCCCGTGATGACCCACAAATTCAGCAACAACATGTGCATCTGGAACAACTTGAAACAATAATACAGCAAGTTGTACCTACAAAACAGCAAGCTATTAATGCAGATTTACACCCTGAACAGCCAGCAAATATTGACCACTGGGTCCATAGGTCTACCAGAGTGCAAAAATAGCCAAATAGATTTGTTCCTGGAGTAAACTATGTGGCTAATTATGTCATGTTAACAGATTGTGGTGAACCGTCATGCTTCCAAGAAGTAATGGATAGACAGGATAGTAAGAAGTGGCAAAAAGCAATGCTATCAAAGATGGAATCTCTCATGAAGAATGGCACTTGGGATTTGGTACTTTTGCCAAAAAGTGCTACCGTGCAAATGGGTTTACAAAATGAAAGTCACTTCTGGTTCTTTGCCAAAGTACAAGGCACGCTTGGTTGCTAAAGAATACAAGCAAGAATATGGAATTGATTTTGATAAAATCTTTTCTCCTGTAGTCAAAATGACTACTTTGCGAACCATCTTGGGCTTGGTTGCATCTGAGGACATGGAACTCATACAGATGGATGTAAAAACCGCCTTCTTACATGGTGATCTGCATGAGAAAATCTATATGCAACAGCCTGACGGTTTTGTTGCAAAGGAAAAAGAGCGCATGGTATGTAAACTCAACAAAAGTCTGTATGGGCTGAAGCAAGCACCACGCGAATAGTATCACAAATTTGATACATTCATGCAATCTCAAGGATTTCATCGTTCTCCGGTTTATCACTACTTATATACCAAGAAGGCAACAAATGGAAACCTTATTCTCCTGGTTTTATATGTGTGTGGATGACATGCTAATTGCAAGCAAGGATGTTCATGCCTTGGACCCCTTAAAACAGAGTCTACACAATAGCTTTGATATGAAAGATCTTGGTGAGGCAAATCACATTCTTGGCATGCGTATACTCAAAGACAGATCAAAGGATCTTCTTTATCTGTCATAGCAGGAGTATATTACGAAAGTTCTGCAACGTTTCAATATGAAGGGAAGGAAAGCTATTAGTGTACCATTGTCTCCATATGTGAAACTTAGTACAGACGACAGCCCTATATCAGATGATGGTAAGGCTGAAATGGCCAAGATACCTTATGCTTCAACTATTGGTAGCTTGATGTATGCTATGGTTGCTACACGTCCTGGCATTGCATTTGCGGTGGGAGTAGTTAGCAGATACATGGCATATCTTGGCAAAAAGCATTGGGAAGCAGTGTAAGGTATCATGAGATACCTTAAGGGCACAAAGGATTTGTGTATCTACTTTGGTAAGCAAAAGTCATATGTTGTTGGTTTCACGGATGCAGACTATGCTAGCCATCTTGACTGTAGGAAGTCTACTTCTTCAGAATATGTGTTTATGTTTACAAGAGCAGCAATCTCTTGGATATCTTGGCTGCAAAAGTGTGTTGCATTGTCTACTACAGAGGCAAAATATGTGGCTACCACAGAGGCATGCAAAGAAGCTTTATGGCTTTCACGTCTAGTGAGAGAGCTTGGGATTACAAAGATTCCTATCCTCCACTGTGACAATCAGAGTGTTATCATGCTAGCACGGAATCCTGTCTTTCATGCAAAGACAAAGCATATATAAGTGAAGTATCACTTCATCAGGGATGTACTTGACAGCAAAGGCATTGAGCTTGTCAAGGTACATACAAATGATAATCCTGTAGACCTTCTCACGAAAGGTCTCCCAACCGAGCGGTTTGCTCTTTGCTGCCAAATGATGGGGGTTGGATAGTCTATGTGTCTTTCAGCTCTATACATACATACACTTAGCTAATTCTTTCCTCTACCTTCAAGCACATTGCCTTTAGGTGGGAGGTTGTTGGGAAGAAAAGCTCACCGTGCCTTTTATTGTGTTCGGGTATGAATGCACCCTTACACTTTGTACTTTATATATATTCAAAACCTAAAATGTGGAACATTCGTCTTTGTACCAAACATCGAGTGTCTTGCTCACTCTCTCACTCTACTGCACTCAACTCTCTGCACCTTCACTCTCGGCTCACCTCAAGAACAGCCTCCACAACAATTAATCGTTGTAATTAAGTGCTTAATTAGGTTATTTACCACCCTATCAGAGAAGAAAGACTGGTTTCATGCCCCGTCTTTTGGAAAAAAATTACACCTCTTATGTTTGTTGACTGTACCCTTTAAAGGGTTGGAAGAGAATGGACTAATATGGAAGGATGTCTTCAATGGAGAAGGAGTGGAAGTAGAAGGATGATCGGCATGAAAGTTTGCTGATAATTGACCAACAACCTTGTTTTTTACCTTTTGTTTGGCTTTTCCATGATGATGGGTAGAAAAGGCTTGTTTGGTCACCCTTGTAGCATTGCGGTTGATTCGGCTTTGTTCTTCTTGCAACAAAAGAAACACAAGTTGATCAAGACTATAGGCAACTTGGTTACCCATAGTTACCAACCGCAAGGTGGTAGCAAAACCTTGATATAACTTTGGTAAGACATTAAGAGTGATAGAAACAAGCTAATGATTTCGGACCTCTTCATCAATATTTAATAATTGTTTAATAAGATCTTTGATGATGGTGAGATAGACATCCATATTACCTCCTTCCATGCAAACGTCTTCTAGTTACTTACATAGATAAACAATACATACTTCATTGTGCACTTGATATAATGATGTAAGCTTATACCATGCATCCTTGGTTGTCTTGCATGATCGAATGTGTGGAATGATACCTCTTCACGGATAAAGTGATTAAGACATGCACTTGGGCGTCAGGACCATCCCATCAAATTTGGTCGAGTGGAAGGCATTGTAAAAGAGGAAGATGATTCGGCATCATGAGAGCCACCTTGCGATATGGAGGCTAGAGGTGGTGCTAGTGTTGGAGAAGCTAGCCTTTTGCTCCGGTGCCGTTCACAATATGCCATTATTTCTTCATGGCGAGAACATGTCTCATCATGTAAGCCCACATTGGGTAATTGGTGTCGTCGAGCTTGTTGTTGGTGCCAAGTGTGCTCAACAAATCATTATTATTGTTGGCCATGAGTGATGATCGGCAATAAAATAATAATTTCCAAGTAAAGAGAGAGAAAATAAATGCCCAAATAATAATAAATCATTGATAGAAGAGATATTGCCTGCCTCGATGAAGTCAAATAATATGAACAATAATAATTTTCTCTTGCTGTTTTCTTGTTGAAAATAATAATTTTCAGAAATAAAATATTCCCCGAACAAGGCAGCATTTATGCTGAAATCAGGAATTAGTGACTGAGATGCTCCAATAATATGGACAGCAGCAAAATTTGAGAGAATTTGCCAATAAATGCGCCAAAATAAGAGAATTTGTCTTTAATCTTGATGGAGAATTTGTCTTCAATCTTGATGGAGATGGGCACGAACAGTCCCGTGAGGACATCTTTAATGCATGGCAGCCAAAGAACACGGTTTGAGGCAAAACCCCCAAATATTGGCAGACCAATTGAACTTTTCTTTGTTTAATAGAGAGTTCCATATAGTTTTAAAACATATTTTCCTAGTTAAAACTATAAAAAATTCCTATATAAAAAACTAGTGTTTCTTATTTTTCCCCCTCGAAAGAAACTTATGAAACACATTTTTGACATTTCGTTTCTAAATGTTTGTGATGTTTTTGGTTGCTATGCTCGTAGGACATCTATTTCTAGGATGAAATGTTGTTCGAGCTTTGGAGCAAGATTCTCCCTATCCCAACTTGGGGAAAGATCACCAATCCTTATCTCTCTCTTATTACTTTCAATCCTCTCATTCTCCTTGAATATTGACATAACCTTTGTACCAAAGTGTATTGAATCATATGAGTTCACTCTTTGTATCTAGTTGGCCAATTTTGCTTGCAACGACTTTGTTATGGGCTCCTCCTTCGCTTTCTATTGTTTCTTCTTCATGCCTTGCATCTTTTTTCTTTTAATTCTTTAATGTGTTATTCCTTCTTAATCATTTCTTACTTCATTATTACTAGCTCTCCTTCAACTTTTTTCAACTCTTGCAGTAAGTAGGACTCCCATGACGAAGGTTTTGCTATTGGTAGAGGGACTGAAGATGTTTGAATGCCGATTATGACAGAAAATGTCTCCTTTTGGATCGTTGAGACCCAAAGGGAAAGTTGTATGAATAGTCCCCAAGGGGTTCCCCTTCCCCCCTTGGGTTTGTCTTACAGTGACCCTATAAGAAACGAGGCAGCTACAAGGCAAGGCAGATGAAGTGAGGGCGTGGTTGGGCCAGGATAGCAAGGCAAACACAGGACAATCAAGGTAGGGTGGGACAGTCAAGGGGAGGGTGGGACAGGTGTAGGTGTAATGAGGGTGGGGTGGGTCTAGGTAGGGGCATGATAAGGGGCGGAACAGATAGTCAAGGTGGGGCAGGGGTAGAGAGCGGGATGGGAGTGCTAGGGGTGAGGGGCTCGGTGCAAGGGCAGGAATTACAAGGCAAGTTAGGAGGGCTGGGGCAGGAGTGGGAGGGCTAGGGCAAGGGCAAGAGGGTGACAGACAAGAATGGAGAGAGAGAGAGAGAGTGTGTGTGTATGTGTGTGTGTGAAGTGGATATGTGTGTGTGAACATAAGACAGTGAGTTGGAGTGGATTGCAGTCCCATACTCAAAAGATGCAAGTACTAGAATGATATACAAGCTGTATTTTCACAGTCAGAGAGGGTTGCTTTTGTATTTTGAGCAAGCATTGTAGGTGAAGATGTCTTCTGAGACTGAGACAAAGCTTCAAGCAATCATGGACCAGAAGGTACGTGTCCTACCAGCTCTTCCATCAGATCAAAAGCTCGATGGCGAGAACTACCGCATCTCGCGGGTCGTGATGCTTGCCATATTGGAGTCCTATGATTTGGCAATTGGAGTTCTATGATTTGGCGAAGCTTGTTACAGAGGATATCCATCATCCTTCTTATAGGAATTGAGTGCTCAATTGGTAATAAACAATCCATGGGCACAGTCCATGCTTTTACATACTGGATCTTTAACTTCACTCCAAAGAACAGCACAAAAGTTTCCCAAATAAAAGAATGAAATCAGGGTTTGAGTGCTTCAATGGTACCTGTGAACAAAATCCTTGTTTAATAATGAGCACAAACAATGAGTTCCTGAAGGTATAAAACAGAGACATTTCCTAGTGGGATGTAACTACCGTGTCTACATAGCTTTTGGATAATCCACATAACTTTTCGATAATCAAAAGACTGCAAATTGAGATGCATGTGTACTAATAGACCAGCCTGACAGATTCTTGCAGATGGCTCTAAACAATGCTGTGCGAAACCTGAAGTCCAAGGGCAGAGAGTTTACTTGATCTGACCCAAGCACTTGAACAACTCTGCAAATCGAAATTCAAGTATAGGAATAGACCAGCCAGCCAGAAATGACAGATTCTGAGAGGATGGTTCTAGACGATGCTATGCCTAGCTGAAGTAAGAGGGCAGGCAATTTACTTGATCCGAAAAAAGCTTAGCCTGGTGAGGTCCCATAGTAATGTAGGCATGATGCAGACTTTTATAAACGGCATGGTCACTGCCATGCTTCTTCCAAATTGGAGCTTTTGTCTGTTCAAATTTTCGATATAAGAAAGGGTTTTGTCATTGTACCGTCTTCATTGCTGGGAGGCTGCGACAATGGCCGCTTGATGGCAGACTTGGCGGGCGGAGTGGCGGGACGAGGGACGGCTGGCTGAGAGGCAGCGGCAGCGGCAGCTTCAGCGGTGTTCGTCGGAGGCGGCAGGTCGTCAAACAATGCTCCTTCCACCATCGCTGTCAGTCTCTTCTTCGTCACCGTGAGCTGTTGCGAGGAACAGGCTTCTTCAATCCGTTGTTAGGGCCTCCATGTCGATTGTAGCCTAAAGGATCCCAATAGAGAAAGCTCCATCGATAGGAATGTCTTAAGACCTTGAGAAAGGTTCGTTCATGAGAATACGTTAAGACCTTCGTTGAAAGAAACGTGTCATCCCAACGGAGAATGATTCATCAATAAGATAAAAAGGGCTTCATTGATGAGAATATGTGAATTTTGAGTGTGTGTTTCTTTTTCTAGGTAGGAATGTGTTCAATAATGGTCTTGTCAAAGTTTTTAGTGTTGGGGGTAAAGGCGTCTCTACCTAGCCGTCCGTGTATTACTACACTAACAGTCACCGCCACAACACATTGCAGGTGGCGGGCGTCCGTCACCGTCACTTTATTCTTTATTTTTTTAGTGACAGTTTGAATAAAGGAAGGCCCGATCACACATTGTGACTGTTGGAGTTCCTATGTTTAGTCTCTCCCTTTTTTGCTCTTACTCTCCCGCCATAGCTCTCAAGTCCAACCTTCGATCCGTTACTCCCTTTCAACTGGTATCAGAGCTTTGCTTTCCAACTCTTGAGCTTGGTTCGTGGTATTCTCAGCATCCTATCGACTCTCTACTTACTTGGGTCTCCTTCCCGGCAGCCATATCCGACTCCTTGGAGCTCCCGTCACTCCTCGGCTTCCCGAGCATCTTCCCGATATTGTTAGGCACCTTCAAGGCATTATATCAGAGGTATTTGATCATTTTCTTCAAAGTTTTACTTCAGTTCTCAGGTCTCACAAGCTGTAAACAAGTTGTGGGCAACCATAACTCACACCTCTTGGAACTTCCTTCACCTGGATCTTGCTTCCAGCCTATCAAGGCTTAGTGTAGGCTTTCTTTGGCCCTCATTTGTGCCCCCTTTGGGCCCCATTGTTGACATGTGGAACAGCAGACCCCCCCAACCAGCTCACTTTTTTTTTGCGCATGTTTCAAAATCTGGCCCAAAAATCACTCTTTTTGTCATATCTCGGGCATTTAAAACTCAATTCAAGCAAGGTAAGAGTCTAAGTTGGGGTTTTGGCACGCTCCGGATGCGATGGTGATGTCGGATTTGCCCAAATTCTGATGGCAGAATCTTTTGCAATAGATTTTAGGTCTGAGACAGCATGTATTTGTATGCCTATGCTTGTTTGGGCATGACTACATAACCAGTTTGATGCCTATTGCATCCCGATTGATTGGGGGATTAAAGCTACATGTAGTGCTATGATTTTGGCCTAATTTTGGGACTGAAAATACACAGTTTATAATAGTAAATGCATGATGAATACGCTTGGACTGAAGCTATCTTTCATGCTTTGACATATGCCTATTGATTCCGGATGTATATCTTGGTTTATGCTATGATGTATTGATCATCGAGGGACGACTTTGAGCTTGTCATTGAATCCAGATGCTTTTGGAAGCTTAAGCTTATTTCAGCCCGCACTTATTGACATTGGTATATGCTTTGATAGTGATACTTCTTGGGTTTATGCATACCCGTTGTCTACGGCTTAATACTCATGTCACGATTGATTACCCTATACATACATTGAGCTTGAGTGCTCATTGAAGCTCCACCTTGGATGCATTTTGGATTATCTAGAGTAGTCTTGGATGTTACTTGGCTTGTCACAGTTTGGATTGGGATGTATTTGATGTCTTACATGATTACGGATGCTACATACGAATGCTCTACCGCCTATATGTTTGGGATGTACTATTGATGTATTGTCTTGGACTTATATCATTGGCACTATGTCTTGCCTTGGCTTGAGCTCTTAAGCTCGTACATACGGTTTTTTACCAGTGGGAGCATTCTTGAATACTTATCGGACATTGAGCAGGTGGTACTTTTATGCATTGAGCGTTGCATGTTATTGAGCAATTACAGACACTTGAGACTTTGGGACTTCTTACCTTTTGGGATGATACATCATATGTCTTGGTTCACTGTATGCGTATGAGCTAAGTCTCAGTTTTGGATCCATATCTTTGTGAACTGACACCTACTTGTGCCAAGTTTTGGTAGTGGCAGGAACACTTTGCCATGTTGCCTGGGAGGTGTGCCTACTCACTGGCAAATGTTTGTATGACATACTTGGGTGTTGGATTCATGCTTATCGACTATCATATGCTTATACTATGCCCGCATGATGCCGGATTTTTGGTATTGGCAATATCTAATTGCCTTGGGATCCGATTTTGGCAATGTTAGCTCTCTTTTACTGAAATCTGAAATTTATTACAGCAAGCATATATGTATGGACTGACATGGATTTTTCATGCTGAAACACTCTGAAATGATGTACTTTCACTAGTACTTGGTGGGCAGCAACTTTGGTTTCACTTTCCTCGCCATTTTTCCTCGATTTTGGTGACTTTTTTGTTTTACATTTTCTATAGTAAATAGCAAGCAGTTTTTGAACTGTCTACAGTCTTTCAGCCTGCATTATGGCGAGTTCATCCACTGATCATGCTATTTTCAACATCACTAAGCTTGATAGTACGAATTACTCTTATTAGAAGAGCCAGATTTGGCAGGTGTTGGTGTAGAAATCGCAAATCAAACCTTTGAGGTTAAACGGGCATCCACCTGCAACTATGCCAAATGAGGAATGGCTTGAGCTTTGATGAGTTATGCAAGTCCACCATTGTATTATCTCTCACAGAACAGGTTCACTACAATGTATTTGAGGAAAGAACAGAGTGCATGGCGATTGTGGGATAAAATCAAGAATCTCTATGACAAGGAAAGTCCCACAACCGCCATGAAACCTCTTCTTAATGAGTCATGGGATGTATTCCACACTGCATTATGTGCCTCTACTGCTACCTTGAAATTATCTGATATTGAGAGTGCTCTTCTGCAAGAAGAGGTTAACCGTAAGAATTTGGATGCCTCTCGTGTGTCTCATGCTATGACAATTAGAGACGGGAATGATGGATATGGAAAGCATGGCAGTGGTAGTGGCCGTGGACGGGATTCTCAGAATTCTCGGTCCAAGTCTCATGGGAAGTCACGTAGTAAATCTCGTGGCAGGAATGCAAATGTTACTTGTCACCATTATGGGAAAAAGGGCCATATTAGGCCACAATGCCATGAATTGCGCAATGAAAGGCGCAAAGATAAGGGGAAAGACAAAGTGCAGGATATGCCTTCTGATCGCAGCATAGTACCTGCAAAGTCCAGTGTTAAAATTGAAGAGATCAATGTTATGCAACCTGAGGCTGTTGATGATGATGATTATATCCTCGCAGCTTCTTCTAGTGCTTCGCAAATGACAGAGATACACTCTATGTATGCACAGTGTTGGGTCTTGGACTCAGGTGCATCCTTTCATGTGACACCTTACCGAGAATGGTTTCATTCATACCGTATTGTTTCGGGTACTGTGCGCTTGGGTGATGACAGCTCTCTTGATATTGTGGGCATTGGTGATGTTAGACTGCAGTTTCCTTCTGGCAACAGTTTTGTTATGCAGGATGTACGTCATGTACCTACTTTGATACACAGTCTCATGTCAGCTGGACAGCTTGATGATGCAGGATATCATGTATGTTTTGGAGACTTTGCATGGAAGATCACTCATGGCAGACTTGTGATTGCGAGAGGTGCCAAGGCTAGCAGTCTCTACCTCTTGATTGTATCAGCTTCTTCCCTTGATCATGTTTTGTCTGTGGGTTCTATCCCACATGTATCTCTTTGACATGCCCGTTTGGGCCATATGTCTTTGAAGGGAATGAAAATGCTTTCTGGTTTGCAATACTTGCCGCCCCTTGATTATGCATGTTTTGATTCATGTGAGCATTGTCTTTATGGCAGGCAGACTAGGTCTATGCATAAGAAGTCTGGTAGGCCACGCATGAGTGAGCCCTTGATATTGGTACATTTGGATGTCTGTGGGCCCATGCCTTGCCAGTCTATGGGTGGTGCAAAGTATTTTGTTACGTTCATAGATGATTTTTCACGAAAAGTTTGGGCTTATCCCATTAAGCTGAAATCCAATGTCTTGGCTGTGTTTCAGAGATGGCTTGCATTGGTTGAGAACCAGTCTGGGTATAGGCTAAAATGCCTAAGGACAAATAATGGGGGTGAGTATGTCTCACGTGCTTTTGAGCAGTTATGTGATGAGAGGGGTATTAAGCGTCAGTTGACCGCCCCCTACACCCCCCCCAGAATGGTTTGGCTGAGCGGATGAATAGAACAATCTAGGAGCATGTATGTAATATGCTTAGCCATGCAGGCCTACCACAGAGCTTTTGGGTTCAGGCAGTTAGTACAACTATGCATGTCATATACATATCACCTTCTAGTGGTTTGGATTTCCAGGTTGCAGAGGAGGTATGGACTGGAAAACCTCCCTCTTATGCGCATTTTCGTGTCTTTGGATGTGAGGCATTTTGCCATGTGCCCAGGGGCAAGAGAAGTAAGCTGGATCCCAAGAGTGTCAAATGTATTTTCCTTGGTTATGGGGATGCAGGCAAGATGGGTTATCGTCTCTGGGATCCGCATGCGTGGAAAGTCATCCGCAGTCATGATGTAGTCTTCCATGAAGACAAGATGCATGGGCAGCCTGAGAGAGTTGTTGAGATCCGCAGGGTCATATTTCAGGAGGAGCCGAGAGCTCCTGCACAGCCAGTTGGACAGCCTACAGCTGCAGTAGATGCTCATGGTCAGGGCGTTGGACAGACAGTTGGGCAGGCAACAGAGCCTGCCGTGAGACGGTCTATTAGAGATAGACGTCCACTGATAGATTTTCAGCCCTCGATGCATTATGTCTTGGTTTTTGCAGATGCAAGAGAGTCTTTCACCTAAGATGAGGCTATGTGCAAGGATGACAGTCACTCCTGGGAAAGGGCTATGCAGTCTGAGATAGACTCCCTACATGAGAATGACACTTGGGATTTGGTTTCCTTGCCTACGAGCAGGAAGGCTTTGCCATGCAAGTGGGTGTACAAGCTAAAAAGTACCCCTGGATACCCCAAGCCGGCATACAAGGCTAGATTGGTAGCAAAGGGTTTTAAGCAGGAGAATGGTGTGGACTTTGATGAGGTCTTTTATCCTGTGGTTAAGATGACCACCCTGCGCTTAGTCTTGGCTATGGTTGCTCAGCTTGACTTGGATTTATACCAGATGGATGTCAAGACGGCTTTCTTACATGGAGACTTGCATAATGAGATTTATATGGAGCAGCCTAAGGGCTTTGCAGAACCTAGCAGGCAACACCTAGCATGCAAATTGAAGAAAAGTCTTTATGGCTTGAAACAGGCACCTAGGGAATGGTATCATAAGTTTGATGCCTTTATGCAGTCACAGGGCTACAGCCGGAGTGCTATGGATCCATGTCTTTACACGAAGAAAGCCCGTGATGGTTCTTTATTGATTTTGGTACTCTATGTGGATGATATGCTGATAGTAGGGAAAGCTCATGATGAGCTAGATGCTCTTAAGGCTCAGCTCAAGAAGAGCTTTGAAATGAAAGATCTAGGACAGGCCGCTCACATACTTGGTATGCGCATTACACGCGACAGGCATCAGGGACTCCTCTACTTGTCACAGAGGGAGTACATTCATAAAGTCCTTGAGCGCTTCTACATGCAGGACGTAAAGCCTATTGGCTGTCCATTGCCTTCTTATGTGAAGGTATCATAGGCTGATTGCGTGCAGACAGAAGAGCAAAAGGTCGAGATGGCCAAGATTCCCTATGCATCCACAGTGGGCAGTCTTATGTATGCCATGATAGCCACTCGTCCAGATATTGCCTTTGCAGTTGGTGTTGTGGCATGCTATATGGCTACACCTGGCAAGAAGCATTGGGATGCCGTGAAGGGTATCATGAGGTACCTGAAGGGCACTGCAGATATGTGCATATGCTATGGCAGCTAGGATACAAGAGTCATGGGGTACACTGACTTTGATTATGTAGGACATGCAGATAGTAGGAAGTCCACTTCCGGCTATGTATTCACCTATATTGGAGGTGCTATTTCTTGGATGTCCAGGGTGTAGAAATGCATGGCCCTTTCTACTACAGAGGCCGAGTATGTTGCAGCCAACCATTGAGGCTTGCAAGGAGGCCATTTGGTTGGGTCGTTTAGTTTGCTAACCTTGGTATTGATGATATCCCTACACTGCATTCGGATTCTATGAGTGCTATTCAATTAGCCAAGAATCATGTCTTCCATGCGAAGACGAAACACATTGAGGTGAGGTATCACTTCATACGTGGGGTCGTTTAGGACAAGTGTGTTGATCTTGTCAAGATCTCGACTGACCAGAATCCTACAGAGATCTGCTCATGAAAAGCCTCTCTATAGAGCGCTTTGCCTTCCTTAGGAGGTTGATGGGCGTGGGATGAGATGACGTCTTTCCTCATCTTGTTGTACATGTGTACATGTTGTACTGTCTTTTTTTTATTTTTTATTTCACTCCTCATTGGGGCAGATTCGACTTTAAGTGGGAGGTTGTTGGGGGTAAAGGCGCCTTTGCCTAGCCGCCCGTGTATTACTACACTGACAGTCACCGCTACTACACACTGCAGGTGGCGGGCGCCCGTCACCGTCACTTTATTCTTTATTCTTTTAGTGACAGTTTGAATAAAGGAAGGCCCCGTCACACATTGTGACTGTTGAAGTTCCCATTTCTAGTCTCTCCCTTTCTTGCTCTTGCTCTCTAACAATAGCTCTCGAGTCCAACCTTCGATCCGTCGCTCCCTTTCACCTAGACTCTAATTTAGGTAGTTTTCAAAATGATGATCCCACAAGAATCAAACCATGGGCCCCAACCTTTCACATAGTTTTCAAGATGACGATCCCACTAGAATCAAATCATGGACCCCCACCTTTATTGTTATCAACTCCTTTTTAAAATAATAAGGCACTAGTTACCTAGCTAAAAGAATGTTGGGAAGGCACTAGCAGACGTAACTCTAGCCTGATTGTAAAGTTTGAGGAATGCCTTAAGAGAATAACACTCACTTTGAAGAACTATGGTAGAAATAAGGTTGTTGTCTAGCAAAGGAGTCGTGTATTGTGCTATCAAATGTAGAAGACATCGTATGGCATAAATAAGGTTGTTGTCTAGTAAAGAGTCATGGATTGTGCTATCAAATGTAGAAGACATCAATGACTTGTCTTGCTATACACCCTAATTATCCCATCTGTGTTTAATTATTAGAGGGCATTGAAAATAACATTTTGATAAAGGAAATATATAAACTTGAAGATATCAATATAAGGCTTGGATGCTAGAAAATATGCCCCTACTCGGACCTTCTACAAGTCTATCCATACAAAGCAAAGGAGGGAATCGATTCTGATCACCCTAGATGATGCAAGAAAGCCTCACATAGATGACATGTCAATTGCTAATGTAGTTGTTGATCATCCATCACCTTGATAAAGCATATGAAAGAGTTGTTGGTATTTTCTCATAGTTATCATGGCAAAATTGGGATTTGGGGGACAATTCTTTCGAATAGTCAAAATGATAAGCAAACCAAAGATTGGATTATTGTACTAGGGGTGGAGGATCCTCCTAAATGGATCTCTCAAATGGGGTGCAAGCTAATCAAAACTGGCAACATATCTTGCTATCTAGACTCGCTTGGATTAGGATTCTCTCATTTTCAAGAGATGAACTAGATGTTAAGGAAGGTGGAAATCAAACTAACTAAGTTGCACCCCCTACATTAAGCTTTGAAGGGAAGTTGGTAATACTGGCTAAGATACTCTCTCCAACTCTAATCTCACTACTACTACCACCCCCCTTCTCCAAATCCCAATGGGAAAGGGAAAATATATGTCTGAGGGGTTTTCTCTAGAGCTTTGGGCTAGCATAGAGGTGGCACTCTATTTCATGGGATATAATAATTACTACAAGAAAATGAGGTGGATTGGGTCTTCAAAAAGTAAGCTCAAAGGCTTGAAGGTTGATCTTCAAATTACTCTCATAAGTTGGCAAATTTGAACCATGGGCTATCACAATAATGTATTTAATAGGGCAAGCTAAAGTTCATGGAGGCAAGTGGCAAATCCTTTGCTAGAAGGATAAAGTGACTGCCACTAGCATGAAGATCATAGTCCCAAGTTCCTCCGTTGTTGCAGAGGCACTTGTTGATAAATGCATACCAATGATCTCCAAATTCTAGTGGAGGCCCAAGAAGAGTTGTAGGGGAGGTAGAGCCCTACAACAATCCACATGGACCTTCCCTTCAAGCATGTGTAGAGAATTTCATCATGATTGTTGAGGAGCTAAAAATATCCATAAAGATTACTAATAAGGGTATGATTAGATGGATAGACCTTTGGACATAGGCAACTAAAAATTTTTGAAACTAGAGGAAGGTGCTCACAAATTTACTCTAGATCAACCAAAAAGGGAATAGTTGAAGATGCTACTTCAAAAGAAGGAAGAGGAATGGCCACTTGCCTTGAAGGTTGGCCCAAATGACATCTGGACTATTTGGCAAATCATAAAGGAAAACTACAATCAAAATTAAAATGGGGAGGACTTCCATGAGGAGGATAGCCGTGGGGTGACCCATGCCAAAGAATCTTTGAAAAACACCTACACTTATATGACAATGCACACGTGGAGAAGCAGGATGGTGAAAGTATGGATGGCCACACCTAGCCAACATCTAAACTTAATCTTGTGGGGGGTGTGAGCTAATAAATTACCCACTAGGGTGAAGATAGCCAAGTTCAGAAGAATCAACATTTGATGATCCTTACTCATGCTACACAATAGAAATAATATTCTTTTGTCATTGCAAGGAGGCTTAGAAGACTATGGAGAAGAATGAAAGAAGGGGTCCACCATGCCAAACTAAACACAAACATCGAATTGTGCACACCTTGATTGGAAACAAAGATGCATGCGACAAAGAGTCCCTAAAAGCATGGAATATAATAAGAGCCATTATGCTCAAGTGTCTTTGGGCTAATATGAACAAGGCATTGATGAGGAAGGAGAGTAGAATGTTATTAGATACAATGGTTAGATAATGTAAAGCCAATATCTTTGCTATGGTCAAGGTACTTAGGAAGAGAGAGCAAGTTTTCAAGCTTGCCTTCAAACCCTTAGCTGAGTGCTAAGAAGGGTTTTCGGCATCAACCTTTTGGATGTACAAATTTTACTAATTTTAATTAAATTTCACATTAATAACAATGCTTTATCCTAATCTTTCACTTATAATATTCTTGTTGATCTTAGTGGAATTGTTTTTGTTTTTTCTTGATAGGTATGTGTTAATATCTCATTGATCAAAATGAAATATGTTTTAACTTTTTCCTAACTAAAATGTACTTAAAAGTACTGACTAGTCCTAATCTTCAATTTTATGATTATCATTGATAGAAAAGGAACATGCTTCAACCATGTTTGTCCCAAGAGAAAGCTTATTCTAGTATGTATTACTTCATTGATAATTATGTGTTTAACAATGATTTTAAATGCGAGTAACAAATCTACTTCAATTTGCATGCTATTCAGTGATTAGAATGTGTTTGTGCCGACAAAGATGGTATGTGTGCATGCCTATATTCTATTCATTGACTAGAATGTGTCTATGCCAACAATGCTTGTCTATATGCATGTCTTAAATCACATTTTCCTAGACCATTTTTTAGTTGGTTATAGAACGATTATAGTTTTTCATATTTCCCAGTCTATACGATAGCATTGTGCTTGCAAGTGTTCCTGTATTTAGAAAACATACACAATCAAATTTTAAAAACTTTATGGGTTCCATAATTAAGAGCAAAAACACCTATCCTCGATATTCTTCAAGATGAAATCCCAATCATGTCTCTTGACTAATTCTCTCTCTAATGAGACATACAAGAAAATAATTTAAGAATTTTGACTACCAATAAGGTTGTGGTTGCATGAGGCAACCAAATGCCTTAAGTTAGAGGTTTATCCTTTATTATCCTATAAGTACTTAAGGCTATTATGAATATCCACCTTGCACTTATGCTTAAATCAAGCTCTAGATCTATCACTCATCAAATAATTTACTTCTTTCCATATATATATGATCCTCCTTACACTTATTGCTTAAAAGTCTTTCTCCACTTGGATTTGTCATGTTGTCCAGCATTTAAGATGAGGCTTTAGATGTGGTTGTACCTATGCCCAAAAGTAATGCCTAAAGAGGGTCATTATGGATAACATTCACTTTGTTATTACGTTTGTATCATGCACATGAATTATTTCAAGCCCTTATTTAGCAACCCCATTATGGTGGCTAGTCTTAGTCAACAACTTACATGCTATAGTAGAGCACATCAGTCAAACATTACTATAACGATGGCAAAGTGATTAATTGTTTATAGATACTTACTTGATGTTTTGTCATCCTATCAATTATAACAATTGGTGTAAAGTAGTTTCCACAATCTATTTGTATTTGTATGGCTAAGAATGAGCATGATATAAGGGAGAGATGACCAAAGATGTAGGGAATTTCAATCCTTCCTGCAAAAAACTTCCAAGTTGAATATGACACTCCTTTTAATAATGGTTAAGATAATGCATCAAATGCCACTTCTCATTTTTCAAACTTTCATAGCAAGAGTATTATTCTCCTCCTTGCTCTTTTGAGCTATTGCCATTGTCTTTACTATCTTTCATTGTGTTGGAGCTTTTTAGTGGATTATCATTTTTCTACTCATTGAACGCTTGTGGCTACTCCATTCATTCCTTCCCCTTCATTGAAATGTGTGATCTTGTAGGCAAGAGGTGTGCAAGCTTTTAGTTAAATTATAAGATGTAAATAGAGGGAGCCTTGATTAAGATGGGATGAGGAGAGAGGAGTTTCAAGGCTACACATTTGAACCACAATGACAAGCCATTAGTGTGATAAGTAGGGTTGCTCCAAGCATGGTAACTTAGCCAAAGGGAAGAGGCTAATTGTCCAACACTAGTAACTCTTCAATTTAACAACGTTCTCACAACACATGAAGAGCCACCAACAATAAGATGAGGTTTTGAGGTTTCTAATATGAGAGTGAAATGAGTCTAACACATATGCGAGCATGTGCTCGTGTGAAAGTTTCAATGGTGTTGGTTCTATTCGTGGAAATGAATCAATTGATCACTGCAACTTGAAGTGCACCAAAAAAGGGAGATAAAGGTGGGTCTTGTTCTTAAGTTTTGTATAAGGTTTGGGAAGCAGTAGTGTTTGGAGAGCTTATGTGCTCACAATTTTCTTAAAGAGGGAACTTTTGCTTCTCCTTAAGATTAGGTAATGGTCATTTGCAAAGTGATTTTGTTCACTTATTACCAATTCATTTATGCAAAGTGTTATTTCTTGATGTAGATTCTTTTATGACTCTAAGTAGGTTAAAAATACTTGACTGAAAGCTTATATAGGATGCAATAGTGGTGGAGATCCTTAGCTATCCTATAGGCTATGGTAGCTCACATTCTTGGTTGGGTTTGCTTTTTCTTATAATGCATAGGTGGCTAATCTTTATATAACATGAGATGTGTTCACTACAAGGATATGGAGGTATAGCACGACGATTTGCGATGTAAAATAGCAACGCAAATAGCGATGGTACTCAGACGAAAAAAACACGGGTGAAAGGGAGAGCGAACATCTTGCATTTGAGAGGGAGAGGGAGAGAAAGAGAGAAAGAGGGAGAAAGAAGGCTTCTCACCACTGCCACTGCCGTTCGCGAAGAAGAGGAGCCGCCAAACCCTTCTTTGAGCCTTTATGGTGAGTGCATTGTCCATTCTTGCTTTGCTTTTGTATTTTCTCTCTCTCTCTCTCTTTACTTGTTTTTTGTATAATTCGTGTGTATTGAGAGAGGGAGAGGAAATGAGAGAGAAAGAGAGGGAGAGGGAGAGGGAGGGGAAGAGGAAAGGAGATGAAATGAGAGAGGGAGAGGAAAAGGGAGAGGGAGAGGGAGGGAGAGGGAGAGGGAGAGAGGGAAACATTAAATATAATAGGGAAAGAGAGAAAGAGAGGGAGAGGGAGAGGGAGGGAGAGGAAAGAGAGGGAAACATTCAACATAATAGGGAAAGAGAGAGGGAGAGGAAGAGAGAAAAAACATTAAACATAATAGGGAAAGAGAGAAAGGAAGGGAGAGGAAATGAGAGAGGGAGAGGAGAGAGAAAAAAACATTAAACATAATAGGGAAAGAGAGAAAGAGAGGGTGAGGGTGAGGGAGAGAGAGGAAATGAGAGAGGGAGAGGAAAAGAGAAAAGGAAATGAGAGAGGGAAAGAGATAAGAGAAAAAATATTAAACATAATAGAGAAAGAGAGAGAGAGGGAGAGGGAGGAGAGGAAATGAGAGGGAGGGAGAGGAAAGGAAATGAGAGAGGGAGAGGGAGGGAGAGAGAGAGGGAGAGGGAGAGGGAGAGGGAGGGAGAGGAGATATTGTAGTAGTAGTAGTAGTTTTTTTTTTCTTCTTTTCATATTTATTATAGTGATAGTGGTAGTGGTAGTGGTAGTGGTAGTGGTAGTCGTGGGAGAGGGAGAGGGAGAGGGAGGGAGAGGAGATATTGTAGTAGTAGTTGTTATTTTTTTTCTTCTTTTCTTTTTTATTATACTGGTAGTGGTAGTGGTAGTCGTGGTCGTGGTTGTGGCCGTGGTCGTAGTCGTAGTCGTAGTCGTGGTCATAGTTATGGTCGTGGTCATGGTCGTAGTCGTAGTCATAGTCGTGGTAGTCGTTGTCGTGGTAGTCGTAGTCGTAGTCGTAGTCGTAGTCCTAGTCATAGTCGTAGTCGTGGTCATGGTCATGGTCATGGTCATGGTCATGGTCATAGTCGTGGTTGTGGTCGTGGTCATGGTCCTGGTCGTAGTCGTAGTCACAGTCATGGTCGTGGTCGTGGTCGTGGTTGTGGTCGTGGTCGTGGTCGTGGTTGTGGTCGTGGTCGTGGTCATAGTCGTAGTCGTAGTCGTGAACCTAGTCATAGTCGTCGTAGTCATAGTTGTAGTAGTAGTAGTGGGTTTCTTGTTTTTTGTTGTTGTAGTAGTAGTAATGGTTTTTTTGTTTTCTTGTTTATTGTTGTCTAGTTTTCTTATTTGTTATTGTTATTGTTGTAGGGGTAGTAATAGTAGTTTTTTTTTTCTTTTATTGTTTGTTGTGGTTGTTGTTGTAGACGGAGATATATATTTTGTTGAAGAAAATGAGAGAGGGGAGGAAGAGAAAAAAGAAGAAGGAACGAGAGAGAGGGAATAAACATACAGCATAATAAAGAAAGAGAAAAAGAGAGAGAGATGGAAGGAGAGGAGATAATGAATCGATAAAAAACAAAGAGAGAGTGCTGGCGAGGTCCGGTGCAACACCACGAGATGGAAAACACTCTGACATATATACGTTAATTTGTGGGTGGGTGGGTGGAGACTTTACATACGTTAATTTTTGTTGAGTTACAAGAGAAGAAGTCCATTCTCAAACAATTTAAGAAAGAAAAAAAGAATGATAACAAAAACAAATTGTTTGTCGTAACGTAGACAAAATGGAAAATGCTGAAGGTCTTGTTGTTCAAGATCGCGAGGCATATCTTAATTAGCGTGTCCCATGTCCTTGCTCTCAATGCAAACTGGCAATTAGACGAAAACGTCGATTGTCTATAGAACACATACGACGCTTCGGTGAGTTTCAATCTGAGATCATTGATTAGGAGATCTTGGATTTTCAGCAAACGGTAAGAAAAGTTAATATCAATCATGCATTGTACTCGCAAGCTAATTGAATACCATATACAAGAAGATTGGGTGTGACTGGCAAATTTTCTATCTAGGGAGGTGACGTCTCGTCCCAAGGAGGAGTGCACCCTTTGCGGCCAATTAGAAGAGTTCATGGGCATGCGATGGATGGAGTGCCTGAGTCAATCCACCACTTGCAAGGTACTACCCAATCTATATCGTCGGTACCAAAGGAGACAAGTAGCCTTCCAGACCTACCTACAATCTTGGAGCCTGAGATGGAGGCAATGATCAATGCATTGATTTCCATGGATGTCGAGACTTCTAATCCGCTTAGAGAGGAAGCATCCATACCATTATATGATGGGTGCCGAGTATCTTGCCTAAAGACAATGCTTGCACTTCTAAGTGTGCAAGCAAAATACGTGTGGAGTGATGTGAGTGCGACTGAGTTGTTTAGGTACCTTGTACGTTCGCTTTGTTGATTTCTTTTCGGTACTATCATTAAAGGCATTTGTGCTTTTTCAAGGTGTTTTATGATTTTTTTCAGGTTACTGAAATATCATATATTACCACTTGCAAATACCATGCCTGAGTCTCGTGATGATGTACGACATGTTTTACAAAAGCTTGGCATGGACTACAACAGCATCCATGCATGTATCAACGATTGCATACTGTTACGAGGAGAATATGAGACTATGGAGACATGTCCAAAGTGTGGTGCTCATAGGTATCAATAAGACTTGCAAGGGCAAACCATCCCTCAAAAATTTCTTAGACACTTTCTGCTTATCCCCTACATAAACCACATGTTTCGTGCGTCCGGCATGGCGAGCTTGACAACGTGGCATGCGCAGAATAGGTCCACAAATGGAGTTTAACGAATATCAACGGATTCACACGCATGGAGCCACATTGACTCTACCTTCCCAGGCTTTGCCCAAGAGCCAAGGAATCTTTGGCTCGATCTTGCAATGGATGGCATGAACCCATTCGGTCTGTGCTCAACTTCTTACAGTGTGTGGCCTATAGTCCTTGTCAACTACAATATCCCTCCATGGCTTTTTACGAAGAAATGACATCTCATCCTTAGCTTACTCGTCCCCGGTCGCTACAAAGTCAAAAATATGGACGTGTATCTTTGTCCATTAGTCGATGAGCTTAAGATTTTGTGGGAGGAGGGGGTCACCGTGCAAGGTATGAGCAAGTGCGAGGGTCGACGGTCTGCCAATATTCGAGCCATTCTCATGTGGATGATGCATGACTTTCCGGGATTCGGAGAGTGCTCAGGTAAATAGGCTTCCGTTCTCGTTGGTAATATCTATCATAGCTCATTCAAGTTTGTATTCACTAGATAGAGGTGTTGAAACAGGTCTGGTTACCTCAGGTTATCATGTATGTCCATTGTGCGGGCCACAGTTAAACTCCCGAAGGTCACGAACCATGAAGAAGATGGTGTATCAAGGACACACCGCTTTCTTGCCAGAGGGTAATGAACTTAGGGAAGGTTTTCTTAGACGACCTCCAACACGTATGAATGCCGCAAGCTGGTACGAGCTGAAAATGGTCCATACGGAGTCACATCCAAACGGAATGCGACGGTTCTTTGTTTTCTATGAGTTGCCATATTGGATCCATTTACAGATCAACCACTTGTTGGATCTCATGCATATTTTCAAGAACGTGGGCAGCTTGCTATGGGACCACATCAAAGGAAAGAGAGACACTATAGGGGCACGAATGGATTTGAAAGAGGTAGGCAAGATGAAGGCGCTGTGGCCCGCAGTCGAGTGCTGATGGTCACGTATAGCTACCTCGCGCTCCTTGGGTTTTGTCCACTAAAGAAGAGCGCATTGTGAAGCAAACAGTCAAGTCTATCCGCACTCCGATGGGTATGATGCGTTCTCTCAGGTCTGCGTTTTCTAAAGACGACCAATTATCAGGGCTAAAATCTCATGATTGGCATAAGATATGTCAAGTTTGTACTATGAATGGATTGTAATTGGCGTGCACATTTCTCATTTGTGGCAGTTTGTACTACCGATTGCGATCGCAGGATGCCTTACTCTAGAAATATGAGGGGTCATTTACAGGTTATCGACTTTAGTGCAATGGATCTCATAGAAGGAGATTAAGACATTCTCTATTAAATCTGCGAGGCGGGGAGCAGTGGAGACAGTCTGTCTCTTTGAGAAATACCTGCCTACAAGTATGCTTACGATACAAATCCACCTTCTTGTGCATCTTGTAAATGAAGTGAAGATTGTTGGACCTGTCTCCATATGTGATGGATGTTCTTCTTGGAGCGCTTCATGAAAACCTTGAAAGGCTTTTTGTGACAATGAGCTCAGCCAGAAGGTAGCATGGTTGAAGGTTGGTTGGTGTCTGAGGCGCTAGTGCATATTCCACAATGGCTACCAATGGTGGATCCAGACAACAATATGCTATGGTCACTAAAGGACGATGATAGACTGACCAGAGATGTGGTGGTTGGAAATGGGGTAGAAAAAAGAATGGATGCTACAATGAAGGAGAAGGTGAATCGATTTTGTATGTTGCACCATGTCTCTATGCAGACATGGCTCACCAGGTACTAGCAAGCTAGGCAAGATTGAGAGGAAGCGCGATCTGAATTTTGACGTAGTACGCGCCATCGCCCTGTGCCATTGACCGATCCAATATCCCAAGGGCATGGAGGAGATGCCGCGTTTATATCAACATGATGGTTGCATGGAGCTTTGACCGCAGCATCTCGTGAAGGGGCGGAGGTATCAACCGAGGAGTGGGAATTCTCGAGGGGATGTAGTTCAAAGGTGATGACGTGTTTAGGATTTGTCGTATCTATATTTTATATGCGATAACTAATTTGAGTGTTTCAATGTACAGTACAAAATATATAGTGCAGCATGGTTGTGCGGATGACATTTTTGCATGGAGCATATTGACAAAATGCACTCCACAACAGACAGTGGTATCATGGCAAGGTTTGAGCAAGAGAGCCGACGACGAGCAACGGATCCAAACACAGTTATAGATGAGATGGAGTATTTTGGGAACTTGCAAAGTATTATTATAGTGGATTACCGTAGCTTCTCCATGATACTATTCGATGTGCAGTGGTTCTCAAAGTAGTACTTGAAGGAGCTGGAGCAACAGTTCGACGAGATCCATCTGGATTTTCTCAAAATAGATTCTGAAAAAAAATGGACGGATTTGCGCAACACCTTTGTGTTGCCGGCCCATTGTGAACAGGTGCATGAACTCATTTGTTTGTTAATTGTATTACAACATGGTAAATGCCACAATAGTTTAATCTCTCTTGTACGTGTTTGTGAACATGTAATCTTCTATCCAAACCCCCGACAACCTCAATGGTGGTATGTTATACCTTCAGTTCCCCGAAGTGCGAGAATATATGATCAAAGCGATGTTTCGAGCATAGATGAGAACAATATGCAAATAGAGGGATCGATATTGCAAGGGGCAGAGACCACCAAAAGCTTGGAGCATGTAGAGGAGCCAGTATCGAGTAACAATGATGAAAATACAGGAGTCCAAGAATTCTTTGAGAACGAGGTGGACTCATCCTTTTATGGTGACATGTCTATCGATCTTCCAGCATATGCGGAGTTGTGTCAGGAGATTGACATGGGACCACAAGATACTTCATACTTGGAGCATCCACTCACTCAATTCGTTGACTAATCGCTTATAAGGGCACATAAGATATGCATTTTAAGTGAGATCATTTTTTTAGGATTTATATTACCGTGTTTTGTATGATTTAAATTGATTATGCTAACATCATTTTTTGTCTGTGCAGGTGACCTTTGTGGATACTTAGATCATCAGGATGAGTCGAGGGATGAGCGATGAGGAGTTGCAGGATATCTTAACGCGTCTGTCTCTAGATCAGATGGCAAGATTCAGAGACGTGGTGAACCAGGAGAGTTGTCATGGACATCGTCAGGCCGCTCTATTAGATCTACTTCGGTGCAATCAGATGCTTCAGCTTCGAGCAGGTGAGGTCGACGCTTCAGACTTGGGCCAGAGGGAGGGAGTGCTTCAGGGTCAGGGGGATGCTATAGAGATACGAAGGCAATGAGCCCGCGGTCAGCATGGGATACATGTGCTACTCCTCGCTCTCATGGGGGTTCCAGAGAGTGTGGCTTAGGTGGTTGCTATGGAGGCATGGACACGGTGTCTCCATCTCGTCGTTCTGCTGGAGTTGCGTCACCTCCAGGATTTATCACACCTGTGGGAATGTCTACTCCAGTTACTCTAGCTTTTGCTCAATCATTTGCAGGTGGCACCCCTATGGGTGCTATACTGATAGATACTATCCTGGTCAGTACACCAGATGTACAGGGGTCTCCTGCATATGCCCAAGAGCGTAGTCGCAGGTGGGAAAGGACCCATCTTAGGCATACCCTAGAGGGGTATGCCTATCTTGTCGATGATAGGTCAGGAGTCATCATCATGAATGATGAGGGAAGGAGGGTGATGGCTCATATGAATAATGAGG
The DNA here is from genome assembly GCF_053477565.2 of Lygodium microphyllum. Lineage (NCBI taxonomy): Eukaryota > Viridiplantae > Streptophyta > Polypodiopsida > Schizaeales > Lygodiaceae > Lygodium > Lygodium microphyllum. The sequence goes on from NC_141155.1 coordinate 9,336,301, forward strand.
GGAGGAGGGTGATGGCTCACATGAGAGAGTTGTGCCAACAAGTTTTTTGGCACAACGTCTTAGATCATTGGAAAAACATACCGGAGGGGAGCAAGGACTACATAGTAGCATCCTTGCATGAGTAATTTCTGGTTCCACCCATAGTAGATAGGTTTTCTATGGGCTGGATGATGGAGTGCATGCATGTATATATGTCACACAGACGATCGGACACACGCAAGGCACTCAAGAGTGGGGCTACAAAGCTCGAGTGGCTAGACGCGAACGACTGGCACCGACTGAGGGAGGAGGCTACAGATTCTCTAGGATGTTGGAGTCAGCAACGTGAGGCAGCGAGGGCACGACTAGAGGCCGCAGTGGTCCATCATCTTGGGAGTGGCGGCCACAGGACATATCTGGAGGACTTTGTAAGTTTTTCTTTTGTTTTATTTGCTTATTTATTTGCAGTATCCTTTATACTGACAATCATGTTTCTAACAGTTAGTATTTTGTTTTCTTTCTAGCACTCCATTACAAATCGCGATCCTACCGGCCTTGAGACTTGATATGCAGAGAGGTATGGTCTCACTGCATTGATCGACCGATTGTATAGACGCAACGGCCATGTAAGTCACTCATCTTTCTTGTCCGTAGTTACCATGTTTAATTAGAATGCATTATTATATGAATGACTGATGTGTAGTTGTTTCTTTTTTTGCAGAGTCCATTCGATGCTTCTTTGCGGCGAGATGAGCTTTCAGATGGCGAGGATGTATAGCTCGCCCTTGGATCCCTGGAGCTCACACACCCTTCTTTTTTGGTCGCCTGATCTGTGTAGACATTTTCTATATAGTATTGATATCTTGCCATGATTATACCAGTCGCTTTCATTATGCAATCATGTATTTATTTCATATATCAATATTATGATTTAAGTATACTTTGTCTTTATTTACACGAGCATTGTACACATTGCAGAAACGATAGTGTTATATGTGGCAGGGTAGCTTGCTGCCTTGCCACAAATTTTTCCCCTGTTACCATCGCTATTAGCGTCGCAAATTTACTGCACGCGTCGTTATTGGCATTGTTATTAGCATCGCAAAGCGTCATTATCAACATCGCTATTTGCATCGTTATCAGCATGGCTATTTGCGTCGATATTAGTGTCGCAAATGCGATGCTGATACCGATGCAAATAGCGACGCTGATAATGATGCTAATACCGACTGTTCTATGGCGTCACCAATAACGATGCTTTTGCGACGCTGATAATGATGCTAATACCAACTGTTCTATGGCGTCACCAATAACGATGCTTTTTGCGACGACTGGGGCAAATTTGTTTATTTATATTTTCGTCGCTTTTAACGTCGGTATAAGGCCTATATCTTGTAGTGGTTGAAAATATTATTATCATTAGCATTATAGTTTATTTGAGAGAAATGGTGAGTATATTATTACAATTATAATGTTATAAACGAGAACGGCTCACCAAATTATTCTAGTGTAAACTCGAGCTTCATGCAACAACTTATTGGAAGTTAGCTTGTAAGAGATAATGCAAATTAGTCTCTTTGGTGACCTTGATGTTGTTCTATTCTCATTACTTAACCTACTTGGTATTATCGTAAAATTCTTAGGCTAAAATGAAGCAACCAAATTTGAATCAATGTGAAGAAAAAATGCTCATTTTATGTGCAATTCAACTTGGTGGGACAATAGGTGAGCATAAAATAAGCTCTCCACCTTGCCATAGTCCCATATAGGCTAAAACATGTTTTTTCTTAAATCTCACCCTATCATGGGGACATTTGCCCACCCATTAGTAGCATTGATGATTTAATCATCCATGAATCCCTTGAGACGACCAATGCATGGCATCAACCAATTATTCAAAACCATCTCAATCACATTCCTATCTTATCAATACCATTTTAACCCTATGTAGCCACATGTTATCTCTATATACCATATTACAAGCTACATGACACTTCTTCCATTAAAACATGTTTTTGTCCTAGAAACTATAATAAGTGTGTCTCCATAATAAGAGCAAGCAAATGAGGAAGTAGAAAGACTAGGTCACGACAAGGAGCAAGTATGGTGGTTGGAGGGTAGAATGACCTCCCCCTTCCAATTGGCTATATATGGGGAGGGAAGGGTACACTGAGAAGCCCCTCCCCCCCAACCCACCCAACCAAAAAAAAAAATTATCGATTGTAACCCTACCATTCCAGTACCTCCACTACGTGGCTATCTACCCTCCCTTGGTTATCTTTACACTTGATGTTCACTCCATGTCCCATATCCTTACCTTAACCCCACCACCACTGTCACACACACATGCGTGTGCGTGTGCACATGTGCACACACACACGCGCCTGCATGCATAGAGTGAAGTTTCATTTCTCATTTAGTTTAGCCCCCCCAACCTTAATTTATCCCCTTTGTTTTACCCTTGTCCCCCCCCCCCCCCCCCCCCCTCCCCCCCAAAAAAAAAAGACCAACTATCCTAGTCTTTTACCCGGGGGATCAACCTATAAGAAATCATCCATACAACGTGCATTCAAAAGATATTAAGAAATACCCTTTGTTTTACCCCTTCCCCCCCAAAAAAAAGACCAACTACCCTAGTCTATTACGTGGGGGGTCAATCTATAAGAAATCATATATACAACATGCGTTCAAAGGATATTAAGAAATACCCTTTCTTTACATGTTATAAGGCTTTAAAATGACCCCTTTTACTTTACTAAACTTACATATTTTTTTCAAATTGTGATTAGAAAACCCCTTTTGTAAATATAATCCAGTAAATTTAACTAAATGTAATACATTTTCTTTTGAACTCATGTGGTATCTTACATGTTCTATAAGGTGGACTCCTCGAGGTCTATTATCCTCTAACCTCCCAATTTGTTGGCCCTACCATCAATATATTAATCATCATCTCAAGGACCTGCACATGGAAACCTTTAGGATCTTAAGCTCAAGACCCAAGATCCATGGAATCGTGAAGCCTGACTTCTATAAAGAATTGACTGTAGATACTTACTACCCTTCATTTCTATGGTGTGCTTGAGAACCATCAAATGGCACCCGAGCATGTTGTAATAAATGGAAGGACCTAATGAATTCATTGATGAACCTCTTAATAATTAGCAACTTGAACTTGAACTATTTTTAACCCTGTATTTTTGATAAATTGTTTTTGGTTATGACTATTCATTTGTGTACATCTAATTCTTAATGAAATCAATCATGAACTAGTCCACAACCTTGGTTCTATCTATGTTGAATTGCATATTAGGAGTAGGCCAATGAATATGGTCGTGTGTCTCTCATACTAGTATGGCGAAAAGTTACATGATATTTGAAGAGGTTGAAAATATTGGTGCTTAGTATCGAGGTGGTCCACATAAGCCTAACATTTACTTACTTCAAGGTATGCAAGAGCTTAGAGTGGTTAATGATCCAACAAATCCCTCCATGCCCTAGGATTGGAGTTAGTCACATGTGTCCCCACCAAGTTACACAATTAGAAGGTTAATCCTAAGTAACATTAGAATACAAAGCACGAAGAAGGCTAGATGATCCAATTTTATGGATTGGGAAGAATAAGTAGCTCTCAATGAATCAATTTATGAGGCAAGACATTCTAGGTTATAGATCAAGTTTTAGAAACTTGTTTTTATATCTTGCTCAAGGGCTTGTTTACAAAAAAACCTTGTACTATGAGGAAATAAATAAGAATTTTACTTTTATATATTTAACCATGCATGATGGCACAACATTCTTACAAAACTAAAATGAATTTGTGTGCATTGGGTGGAAAGTTCATAACCTGACAGTAACCATCGTAAGGATGGTAGGCCTAATTAGCTAGCAATTTCTTTCTATCTCATAGATGGCTTGTTAAGGTTTAAAAAAAGGCTCAAAACCTAAGCATGATAGTTGTGCCTTAATTCTTAATGTAAAAAGCATTCATCATCTTTGATCGAAGTGCAAAGTTGACTTGCCAAGATAATAAGCCATAAAGCTTCTAACGGTATAAAATGTCTAAATGGCTATGAATGCTTTAGGGTGACCATGCTTCCTTATGTGGTAGTATCAAAAATCATCTATGACACCCATGTATCTTAGTTAGAGTAGGTGGATATTGATTAAAGAAATGAAGTTGATTGGGAACTTCATTTCTTATCGATTCATAATAAGGGATACCTCATATGTGGTATTAGAGCATAAGTTAAAGATCTATAGGGTGATAGAAATGACATATATTATGGTGTATTTCTTGATCTTTGATATTGAGAGGGTATCACTAAGCCCTATTACAAGTCCATACTAGTTTTAATTAACATTGGCCATTATTTGACAACCAACCCTTTCCCACTATGCATGTAAGGTAGACTACTTTTGTAGAAAAATGGATTTGGATTTTGCTAGGCTGATCAACATTTGAGAGATCCTCCAATGTTGTTTCTACATACTTGCATTTGGAAAAGGTTATAAGACATCCTATGATATCTTTTTCCTATGATATTTGAGTAGCAATTATCTCTTTAGTAAATTGAGGGATAGTTGGTAAATATGGACTCAAAATTCTCCCATGAGTAAGGTAGAGACCTCATAGCTTCGGCCATAGTTTCATCCAAGAGATCTAGATCTAATCTTTTGTAGCTGTAGGTGAATAATGTCAAGTTGTCTCATGCATGTGATGACATCTTCAAATGTATCAATAGCCATATCAATAGCTAATTCCAAAATGGATAGTCTCCTGTAAGAGGGTTTCAAGCCTAGAGGAAGATCTAGCTTTGTAGGACTTGGTTGATACAATTAGCTAAGATGGTGGGGCATTCGAGGGAGCTTTAGCTTTGTGCATTTTGAGGGGCTCCTATGGAGGAAACATTTTCCTTCAATGATTGTGCCTTATTGCCGTTTTGGGTTTGAGATGGCAAAGTGTTCAAGGAGTCCGAGATCGCAATGCAACTTGGAAGGTCTAGGAGGTGTTTTGTGGCTCTTCTCACAGCTCATGGCCTTGTTGACTATTTTTTGTTGAAGATCTAACCTAGTCTCTGTGTGATTGACGTGTTTGATGAATGTTATACCAAAAAGCCTACTACATCTAAGAGTATGAGGTTAGGTGTTCTAGTAAGAATTTTCCTTTTTGTATATCAACTAAGAGTTACTGGTCAAAGTCTACCATTGTTCACTCGTTTCCATCACAATTTTGTGGTTTTAGTAGTGGTTGGCATGGCAATCAATAGGAGTTAGTTGTAGTAGCCATATCCATGAATTACCCGCATAATAACCCTATGTATATAGTAATGATTTTGGAAACATTTGATTTGGGTATGACTACCATCTTGGCACTTTTGATTTGATTGATTGATGAGTAGATTTCTCTACTTATTTAATACGAGATTTGACCTCTGTGTGTTTGTGTTTGGCTTTGGAAATCCACTTTTGTCAAGTCTTATTTGTTTTAGTCATCGTGATCACCAATTTTTGGTGATTTGCTTATGCTTGAAGCAACTCATTGAGCAGAGTTTTGCCCTTCTCCTTAGGGGTTGTTCTCAGTGAGGTTGAGGATGTCGATGTCATTATTTGCTTCAAGAAAACAAGTGCACCCTTGTTGAAAGCCATTATGGTTTTTACATTGGATAGCACTATGTGAATCCCATTATGTGTCAAATCAACCATGCACTTGACCTGTCATTTCAAGGGTCAACCCGATAATGCATCTTTTCCAACTCCTTACTATATTAGGGAACACATTAAAAATGGTCATTAAACTTTTAGTATTGATAATTAATGTCACTTGGCAAATGTAAGAAGTACCCCCATAGGAGTGCGTGCGAGAAGCGAGCTTTTGAGCGAGGTTCTCTAGGCAGCCTCCATTTCTTATTCCACATAGTCCACTTATTCCATCCCTTGATTTTTTTGATCTCCACCACCACTACCATGACCTCCTCCACCACCACTGCCACTACCATTGTCGTCCCATTGCCACCACTACTGCCACCACCCCCTTGCTACCTCCACCACCACTACCACCATCTCTGCAGCCGCCGCCAATACTATTGCCATCTCCACCACCACTACCATTATCCCCACCACCTCCACGATTGAGAGTTCTTATTGGACAGCTCAGGGTATCATCACATTAGCTTATGATTGAGAGTGGCAGAGCCAGTAGCATCCCGCGGGAGGAGAGGATATGCCCCCTTTGCAGATCAGAGGTGGAGAGTGAGGAGCATTTTGTTCTTAGATGCCCGGCATACTCAGAGTTGAGATCTAGATACACATTGAGCAGCTCACTTCAGGGATGTATGACTGATATGGATCAGAGATCATTTGGCCATTTTCTGGGAGAGGCATGGCACATCAGAGAGCAGAGCACACAACGGGTCCCAGTCAGAGAGGGGCCCACCTAGACGACTATTACACAGTTCTTTCAGACAGACAAAGTGAGAGCTACTGTACCAGCCTCCAGCCAGACCTCCGGGCTCACACTACAGCAGGCTGAGGACCAGCGTACCCGACGCCGCACGAGGATCCGTGGGTTTCGGACCCCATAGCCACACCGACAGGAGATTCGGAGGATTCTTGATCTACATCGACAGCAGACTGAGATTCGACGACACTCCACACATTGGATCTCAGATCTCCAGTTTGCTCTTTCTCCACCACCGATGTACCACATCCTGCATCCAGGAGGGATCACCTGCTATTAGTGACTTCGACGACTGCTACTACATCCCAGGATAGTATATCTCCCTGATCTATTGCATCTGTTACATATACACATCGCACCACTTTATCACAACCGACAGTTGTTCCCCTATCACAGCCGACATTTGTTTCCCTTTTGTAGCCATTATCTGGAGTACCAGAGCTACATACGCACATACACATACACGACACTTATCAAACTCACAGCACCGTATTTTCAGTTTCCAGTTTTTAGCTTTTCATTAAGCACTTTTATTTTGGATAGCTGGACCTCATCAGTTGTATCACAGTTTGTCTCATAGGCCAGTTTTGGTCTTTAGAAGACGTTAATATAACTTTCTTTCTTTCTTTCTTTCTATCTAGCACACTCGATCAAATAGCACTCCATCTCATGTAAACGATTTCTCTCTCTCTCTAGCACGTAACGTGGATTCATTCATGCGGTCACCTTGGAAGAATGGAACACCACGGGCCACACACCTCTCTCTCTCTCCCCCTCTGTCTATCTCACAAATTACTCCATGTCTTTACTCTCTCTCAGTTTAGGGTTGTACATGCAATTTCTCCCTCTTACTCTATATTCTCTCTCTCTCTCTCTCCCTCTCACCTACACACACACACACACACACACACACATACGTATATAAATCTTAGTCACTCACTCACTCTCTGTGTTTATCTCCCTCCCTCTCTCACTTTCTCTCTCTCATGCATGTGATTAGTCCACATTGTATCATAATGCCTCACATCAGATTATGGCATGTGTTGTAACAAACACTTCTTTTAAATCCTAAACATCACACACACACACACACACACACACACACACACACACACACACACACACACACATAATGTGAATGCTTGGGTAGCCACTCGGTGTTTTTAGAACTTTAATTTCAATGCATTGATAGCTCCCTCCCCTCCCCCTCCCTCTCCCTCTCCCCCTCCCCCTCTCTCTCCCTTCCCCTGCTCTCCCCAACAAATATGATACAAGACAATTCATACAAGCAATCCAAATGTACATTTATATTGTGTTAACTCTAGGAAATGTGCTTTTGCTTGTTAAATTAAGAGAGACAAGTTCACCAAAGGCTTGCCATCCAAATGGATTCTATAACGGTGACTTCTCAACAAAATAAAATGTGGTTGTGCTAAGAGGTAGTGTTGGCATTGCATTGCTGGTCACTATATAGGTGGTGTTGGAAAAGTTCTGCTTCCAAATACAATGTGCAAGTTTTCTTCAGTGAGTGTGGGTTGGTGTATAAACATGTTGGCATTTGCATCCATTCCAAACACTCGGAGGTACACATAGTATAGGTGCTTGCATGCCAAATACGCTTTTCCTTCTCTGCGGCATGGTCCATGAAATCCTAGCAATTACATGTTGGATTCTTTGCAATGTGCACATCATAACACTCATGCATGACACTTGAGTTAGTTGTCTCTAGTTTGAAAACCGGGTGCTTCAAGGCCTTCACCACTTTGTGGCCCTTCATAGTTGCATCTAGAGCCAACGTTGAGTCTATCCTTTTCCCTGCAGCTTGTGAAACAACTCTTCGATATCTACACAAGCCCTCATTAACATCCACCTCTTGTGCTGCCTCTTGTAAAACAAACCCACCACTCTCCAACATGTGGATTTCTTCTACGTTCAAATTAGTGCCTCGTGCCACTGGCCATACTTGTGGAACCTTGGGCGGTGCATGTTGAATGGAAGAACAAATGTTCCATGTATGGTCCACACTATCATTACAAATCCACATGAACTGGTGCCGCATTCCATGTTGATTGCTAGCTTCTCCTCTTGAGCTAGACCACTCCATGATGCCCCAAAATGAAGGTGTAGGCACCCCATATGATGTATTTTTTATAGGTTTTTTGCATTTTTCCTCTCTAGCTTCCAACCATCCTCGATATTGTACACGGTTGCAAGCTAGAATCCTTCTTATAGCCCAAACGATGTCATGAAGGACTATCTCCACCACCATTTCCTCCGAACAATTTGGTGATGTTGCCCTTGATTGGTCGGAAGGCAAAGGGTCCTCAAAGTTTAGTTTTCTTATACCCTTTCTTCTAGGTATGTTTTCAGTCACATACTCAGGCCTGTGAGAGGTGTTGGCTTCCTTGGACCCTACTTTTCCATCAACCTTGGGTTTTCTTACTACAGTCACATTGTCCCCTTGAAAATCGGGACGTTTATGCTATTGAGTTCCTTTTGCCACCTCCTCAACCATCCTTACCGTTGCTCAAGGTGGGGAAAGTGTCGCCTCCAACATGGATATCTAATATGTCACCAACTAAGCCAACAATCCATTGCTGCTATATTGCAATCTGCAACTTTCCCTGAGGCCCACCAAGCTCGAATGAATCGATATTGCATTGTTGCATCATCTTCCGTGACTACACACCTCCACATGCGGCACAAGCGCTTATGCTCATCTTGAAAACTCTTGTGCACATACTGTGATGTGTGTATTTGGAAACTTTGTTCCCAATGAAATAAGCAAGATCTCTCCCTTCCTTGCATTACGTTGTTTGGACCACCATTGAACACTGTGTGGATGGCCCTCCAATTGGTAGCTGCCTCGTCTACCATGAATCCTCATAAATCAGCTCTTGGGTGTCCACAATTCTCCATCACCTCATTCATCTTTGTCCAAAAAAGAGCTTGTGCATCTGTATCCTCTTCTTTCATCTCACATATTGCTAGAGTCATCAACTCTTGTACACTACAGAATTATAAGAAAGGAATGAGAGACTAAGGAAAACTATGTTGCTTAAGTTTGTGTTGTGATGGTAGAATTAGGTAAGAGAAACTACCTTGGGTCATACACATGTGTTGCCATGGTGGTCCAATCATTAATGCGATGCACGTGGTCAAAGCATACCCAGCTATTGCGTAGGTCCCAGTGCCATTCCTTCCGATATGATTCACTAAGTCAACCCCTAAGGTTGGCCCAGTTGTTGACATTTTGAATATAAAGCACCTACTATCATTGTCAACGACTTGCCTAAGAAATAGACTACCATGGAAAAATCTTTATGCACAACATTGCTTTAACTTTAGAAAATGAGATTCCATTCCTTGATCACTCTCAACGTGTGCTGCACGGACCATGTGTTTGAACCTGCATGCACAAAATATTGATCTTCATACGCATGACCTTTTAAAGATATTTTGAAATGTGTTGTGAATGTAATAATATGTTACATGTTCCTTTGAATGAGTGGTTGGAGTTCCTCAAGCATCGTCGAGAGTTCAGTGTTGGACATGGTGACACCTTGTTCACGGACCAAGGCACCCATCACTAGCCTTCTAGCCACAATCATGTGTAGGTGCCGAGGTCCAGCTGCACTAAAGTCTCTTACCATTTCCTCTACGGTTTTTCGCACCTCTTTAACATTAGCTCTACATGTGCCTCTTTGCACCTCATGGTTATGTGTGCCTTGATGAATAAATAATCTTGACACTGGCCTTGTTGACATCACATAATACACTACACACTCGCACTTGGAGAGCAGGATGGGGGGCGTTCTTGCAATAGAAGCATCCAAGGCTTCCGAGACCAACAACTGACATTCCAACAGTCGCTATGGTGGTACTAAGTTTACCTGCATGGCATGCATTTGGACTTGATTAGTGTGATTTACTTGCGATAGGGTACTAGAACCATGTCATGTGACTTTGCAATCACTTTAATGATAGTGGAGTGAATGAAGAATCTTGCACTTGTCCATGCCACCTTGTTTGGGGAGCTAAAAATCAACGTGCTAGTACAATCTCTATTGGGAAACTCTAGCTCTCCGATACATTTGCTTCGGCAAACAATACCAAGGAATGCCATCGATGTTGACGTGGGCTTTAGGCCATTGTACTTTTGCTCCATACCCTCCATTAGACACATATTGTCTACTACTGGTGGAAGCTCATATGCCACATTGCCATCATAAAAAACTGGGATCTCCTCCACTCGCTCTATAGTCCTCGTATTATGAAGCAAATGACGTAAGAATCGTTGTCGGCCCCTCGAAGACATTATGTACTCAACCACACTTACAACATAAGAGGATTGTCACATTCCCTCCTCTTTCACATCAAGCGTTATAGGGATGGTTTTGTTTTTCTCAATATCCAAGGGGAGTGGTGAGGCTTCCACAGTGATTCTTATTTTCTCAATGCTACAAGGGCTCTGGGTGAGGTCTATGGTGGGGGGAAGGCTGCAATGTAGGCCCATTTCCTTGTTCAACAAGATAGTCTTGCGAGACCAAGGTATCTAGAACATATACATGTACAGCCTCATAGTCATTGTTACAATGGACCGGCGTGCTTTGTATTTGGCCATTTGCATGGGTGATAGCAAGAACACAATAGCCATTGCCATTGCAAATGTCTTCCTTCTTCAACATCAGGAACTGACTACTTGTGTAGCGCATAATAGGTTTGGTAGAGAAGAACGATACATATATGTGGATCTTTGTA